>NC_061771.1:31077763-31120711 GCF_022458985.1 Mugil cephalus
CCCGCCCATCTCATTCATGTCAATGCAAAAGTTTTCGCAAATTTCTATTTTGTAGAGAAAGGTAATAGCACACTGATCCCGATCAAACCACAGCTTTTAATATATAACTCATCCTACAGTTCAAAGAGTTTTCATCCCAGGATGAGAGTAATGTGTCGTATTATTATTATTATTAGTACTAGTAATAATATAAAAACTGTATTTTTCATGTCAATTTTGTAAAATGTACACACCCAATGTCAAAGGCTGGATGGATAATTAAATGTTATGGATATAACATCTGCAGTTAACTCTGAAGGTTTCTGGCTCAGGTGACCATGAATCCACACTTCACTTCTACTCTTTATTTGTTGTTCCTCTTAATGTTCCATGAAAACCAGTAAAAATAAGTTCTGAATGAGTCAAAGGTGTTTGAGATGCTGGAGAAACTTTATTAAAGCAGAGAATCCTCAGAATAAAGTGATACAGAGTCATTCAAGAACACATCAAACAGTTTGATCCATTTGATTCATTGTAGATTATATGTGATTAAAATCATCTAATTTAATCAAACAGAGAAATTAAACAGGAATATATTTGATTCTGTTTCTCCTCAGTGAGCATGCTCAGCTCTGTTACCATGACAACTCTCAGCGATAATAACACAGGTACATGTCATAGTTGCTGCAGTTTCCTGTATTGAGGCTTTTTTCGATGACATTGACCCCGGCCTCCTTGAATGGTTTAATGAAACTGCTGCCGACGATCAGAGTGAAATCTTTGATAGCGTTGCCGCACTTGGGATCTTTCTTGAACCACAGGAACACCTGGTTTCCTCCGGTACCCTTGTTGAGATCCATGTTCACTGGCTCATAGCCCTGGCTTTGAAACCTGTCATATTCTTTGTCATTGGTGGAGAGTTGCAGATCAGTGTTGGCCTTCTCACTGTCAGTGGTCAGACGGAACCAGATGAAGACATCAGATCCTCCTGCACCTCTGTTGGTGTCTTCATCCACTCGGATGAACCCGTTCTTGAAGTAGTCTTCATCTCCTCCAAAACCCTCAGTGGCAGTGATGTCACAGATGTATGTTTGTTTCTCTCTCTTCACCCACAGGTAGATCATCTCTCCTCCAGCATCACGGTTCAGATCACAGGCCAGTCTGTTCCAGCCGAATCTGAACTTCTGGGCTTCATCTTCTGTAGAGACTTCAAGTTTAGTGATGGGAACATCGTACTCGGTGGTACCTTTGTAGAACCACAGGTAGATGTAGTCTCCACATGCTCCAGCATTGAGATCTTTGTTGATCTTCGTGTACCCTGTGTCGTTCAGACCCTTTTCCATGTCTGATCTGAATGAAAACTGGATCCTGGTGATTGGGCCACAGCTTCCTGTTTTGTACCAAAGGTAGATGCAGTTTCCTCCAGCTCTTTTATTCAGATCAACATCAATTCTCTTGAAGCCTTGTGCACGGAGCTGACTCTCTTCAGTCGCATCCAGAGACACTTGGAGGTCGGTGATGTAGTTGGCCATTTTGGTTTCCTGCATCAAATAAAGTGAAAGGATTCATGAGTGAACACACAGTGATGTAAACAGAGTGAAATCACGAAACAACTAAGTACACATGTGATTAGATTTAAAATAGAAACAGAAATCAGATGGTACAGAAATAGTAAATCACTTATTGAAGAAGAAACACTGATCAAATGAATTCAAACAAATCCAAACCACCTTTAAATTAAAATGAAACAGTCGATGCTCATGAGTGTGTGAAGAAAGTTGAAGTCTTGCAGCAACATCAGATCACATGCCTGTCACTGTTACACTGAACGTACGCTGACCACCAATGATTTCCCTGACCATAGTCGAAACCCTGAGTGAGCTAGGCTCTCTGATGATGAGCTACGATATTATCATGACCTGTCTGTGAAGGGTCTTGGGAGTACTGTTATTCCATATGATGCTATACTTTTTTGAAAATTAATTGTGCCTACACAAAACACAAAGAAGAACTATGTGTAATCTGTGATGGAATTGTGAGTTTTCTGAATATGGCTGATGAATCACTGTGCCAGAAAAGGGCTAAACAGCATAATTTTGGGCCAGGCTCCAAAAAATATGTGGGAACGAACTTCACCAGCAGAAGAGAAGCTTTTAAAACCACCATGGCTCATCTGTTGCCTTACAAACAATTTGTGTATATTTTTTGAGGATAGTAAAAGAAAAGGGGTCGTCAGGTGCTGTCAAATCAGTGAAGTGTCGGTGATTACAAATGAAATTCCTAAAACATTAGCACATGGCAAAGCAAAAATATGAAGGATCAGCACCTCTACACCTGGTGTTTTAGTCTGAAATGAGAGGCAATTTGAACCAGCTCATCCTTTCTACAGCAACTAAAGCTTTCATAAGATGGACTGGTCAGAAAAGAATCTAACTCAAACCCTGTCGCCATATTCATGGGCGCTAATAACCACAATGTCAAGACAGAAATAATAAATGCGCAATTCAGGACCCCTTTAACGGGTAAAGTATCCGGACGAGCCTCCATTTATTTTACAACCCGGCTCGAAAAAGACCCGCTCACTAAAAAGTAAACAAAAAACAACAGCTTGTGGTTCAGCTACAGTGAGCCTAAGTTTAACGATTTCTGCTAAAACTGTTCATACACAGTGGTGTACTTCTCCAATTCATTCCTTTTCTTTTCTTCCCTTTGGTGTTTGCCTTTGTCTCCTGGAGTATATTTTATAGAGATTGATCCGAGTCTGAAATAAAGACTGATTCTGAGAATATCAAAAATACATTTAGTAAAACCAAATTGTTGTTGTTGTGTCGACATGAAGCTTTAGGTCAATAATCACATCATTACTAGTTTTCTACTGGAACATGAACACAACTTGATTCAGATCCTGAAAACACTGATGAAGATGTAAAAAGAGGAGCCTTGAAATGAGCTGTAGATGTGCAGTCTGACTGGATGAAGACATGTTAAAACACAACAAGATGAAGAGACACCAAAGATGATCAGAAAGTAGTTGAACTCTTACGTGTCTGCAGACAGTGGTTGGCTGTTTGAATCGGTCGTCGGCTCAAAGCTGCTGTTCAGAACCACAGAACCACATCAGGTTTATATAGAGAGAACGCACTGAATACTGGGAAATCACGTGTCGTGGGTTGGAGTTTTCCAAAGAAATTCAGGTGGGGAAAACTGATCCGCCCATGTACTTTAACTCATTCCACGGAATCTGTTATCTGCATTTTTAGTTCCTGCGTAGATAAATTGGTGTAAACTGGCCTGTCATAATGAAGACTGCTGATCTTATTTGCTGAAGTTAATAATTTCACAAGAAGTTAACAAGTGTTGTCTGACTTTGTTCTTTGGAACACCTGCATATTCTTGCTCCAGTAAGTCAATCTTGTGGCAGCAGTATCATACTTTCCTCTTATTGCCGCCGTCGCCTTTGTCGCCAGCCAACTCTTTGCTAGATTAGTTGCCAATCAACCTGCTAAGTGCAAAGCGCATTTTGTTGATTCTGCAGCGCTGACCTGTCTGCTGGACATTTGCAATGTTCAGATATACAGTGCTTTGAAAACGTATTCATACCCCTTGAACTTTTTGACACTTTGTGACCTTACAATCACTAATCACTAATGTATTTAGTTGAGATTTTATATGATAGACCAACAAAAAGTAGCATATAATTGTTAAGTGGAATGAAAATAATATTTCAAAATTTTAAACGAATATGAATCTGAAAAGTGAGGTGTGCATTTGTATTCAGCTCCTTGTACTCTGACACCCCTAAATACAATCCAGTGCAATCAATTGCCTTCAAAAGTCACCTAATTAGTAAATTGACTCCTTATGTGAGTAATTTACTCATGGTATAAAAACACCTGTTCTGTGAAGGCCTTGGTGTTTTGTTAGAGAGCACTAGTGAACAACAGCATCATGAAGAACAAGGAACTCGCCAGTCTGGTCAGGGATAAAGTTGTGGTGAAGTTTAAAGCAGGGTTAGGTTATAAAAAAATATCCCAAGCTTTGAACATCTCAAGAACCACTGTTCAATCCATCATCAAAAAATGGAAACAGTATGACACAACTGCAAACCTACCAAGACATGGCCGTCCACCTAAACTGACAGAACGAGAGAGGAGAGCACTGGTCAGAGAAGCAGCCAAGAGGCCCATGGTCACTGTGGAGGAGCTGCAGAAATCCACAAGTCAGGTGGAAGAATTTGTCCAGAGGACAACTATAAGTCTTGCACTCCACAAATCTGGCCTTTTTGGAAGAGTGGCAAGAAGAAAGCCATTGTTGAAAGAAAGGCATAAGATGTCCCGTTTGCAGTTGCCACGAGCCATGTGGGGGGCACCGCAAACATGTGGAAGAAGGTGCTTTGGTCAGGTGAGACCCAAATTTAACTTTTTGGCTAAAATGCAAAGTGCTGTGTGTGGCGGAAAACTAACACTGCTCATCACCCTGAACACACCATCCCCACTGTGAAACATGGTGGTGGCAACATCATGCTGTGCTTTTCTTCAGCAGGGACAGGGCAGCTGGTCAGAGTTGATGGGAAGATGGATGGAGCTAAATAGATGACAATCCTGGAAGAAAACCTGTTGGAGGCTGCAAAAGACTTGAGACTGGGAAGGAGATTCATCTTCTAGCAAGACAATGATCCTAAACATAAAGCCAGTGCTACAGTGGAATGGTTTAGATCAAAGAATATTCACGTGTGGCCCAGTCAAAGTCCAGACCTAAATCCCATCAAGCATCTCTGGCAGGACTTGAAAATGAATGGGCAAAAAGTATTGATGCAGGAGGGCTGACAAATGCACACCACATTTTTCAGATTTTTATTTGCTTAAAATTTTGAAAACTATGTATCCTTTCCGCTCCACTCTACAATTATGTGCTACTTTGTGTTGATCGATCACATTAAATCTTAATAAAAAACCTTTAATTCTGTGGTTGTAAGGTGGCAAAATGTAAAATAGTTCAAGGGGTATGAATACTTTTACAAGGCACTGAAGATAAACAACTTTATTTCAGTATTTTTATTTTATATCTAATGTTGCTGATAGAGTTTTGGAACCAGTGGTGAAAAGGTGACAAATAAATGAAACACCAGATTTTGGCTGTTTAGATGTTATAATGCTGCCACAAGATTTATTGGATACGTGCAGGAATACACAGGTGTTCCTAAGAACAAAGTTAGGTAATACTGCAGATTAACTAAAGGTCACTGATAACAATGAATTCTCTACAACTTTTTACGACCTCACCTCCATTGTGTCGGCCAAGTTTACACCAATTTATTTCAGAAGGGAATAAAAATGCAGATAACAGATTCTGTCAAATGAGTATCACAGTACGTGGGTGGAAACCCCAACCCACAGGAGGTGACGTCCCAGCATTCATAGCGTTCTCTATGTAGAGACCTGATGTGATTCTGCGGTTCTGAACAGCAGCTTTGAGTCGAGCGACTGATTCGAACAGTCAACCACTGTCTGCAGACACGTAAACATTCAACTACTTTCTGATCTGTGGGGCCCCTTTTGTAAAGTAGCCCATGAACAAAAATGAACACACAATTATTCCTACATTTAACTACAAAATACAAAAAAAAAAAAAAGTGTGATTTTTTTTCATCACATTTACTGTTAGAGTTAAATCTAAATGTTATTTGTTAAATATAAATTGTTAGCTCCACAGCTTTATAGTTCCTAACCGTAGAATGGAACTGCTGGCTATAAAGCTAAGTCTCGTCCCAACTTAGCTTGGCTCGTTGATGCTGGTAACTAGCAGTCCGGGTTAATTGCGCACACACACAGAGGAGGAGAGACGGAGTAGTTGAACACATGGACCGGGGCTTTATTTGACACTTTTCTTCCTTTCATACAACACAGTACTTTTATGGCTGCAGAGTGGAGTTTATTCACACTGACTGTATAGTTTTCAATGGCTGTAACCGGCGTTACCTCACACACACTTCACCGGCGCGAGAGACGCACACTTCTCCCCAGTAACGTTATTCAAAAAAAAAAAAAAAGACAATATGGCTACATGCTGACTACGTCACACACTACCCATAAGGCCACCTCCTTAAAGGGGAATGCCCAGGCCGGTAACAAAATGTTAAATTTAAATGTTAAATGTAGCACTAGGCAAAATTAAGTAGCAGTGTTGTGATGTGAGATTGTCCTTCAACTAGCTTAGCATGTGTAGCGTGGAGGTACATGCTGGCATTTACAATCCACATCATCCTAAAGCTAATGCTAATGTATCTCAACAGAAACGTCTCCTCAGGGCTCCACCAACTCTGAACATGGCAAGCTTTTATTTTGGTACTCCCGCTGAACAGCAGGGTCAATTAGCATTTTAGCTTAATCTTTAGCTTTGCCCAGCACTACATTTAACACTTATATTTAGCATTTACATTTAGGTTTAATATTTAGATTTAGATTAAACATTTAGTAAATGTGATTAAAAAATAAAAATTACACCTCATTTTTTTAGTATTTTGGTGCTAAATTGTGCAAATTGACAAATTTTACAATCAGCGCCCCGTAACAATCATCTGTAGTGTCTTTTCATCTTATTTTCATTTAACACGTCTTCATCCAGTTAGACTGCAGATCTACAGCTGTCTGAGTATGATTCATAATCATCGTCTTTTTAAGGCTTCATCAATATTTTCAGGATTTGAATACAGTTATACACCTTTGTATCAACATACAGGTGAAAAACAGGAATGCTCTGAGTTGTGACAACCAGTAATTCATTTATTCATCCATTACATGTGCCAGCCTTCTCTGTTCTCTCAGTTTTTTTTCCTTAGGTGCAAATCAGGCTTCATTGAACAAGATAAAATGAAATCAGACTCATCAAGGAACACGCAAAAGTGTGTTAATGATTAATTTGATGAATAGCAGCATCAACGAACCAAACAACCAAACAACTTTATTTCAATGTTTTTATTCATATCCAATGTTGCTGATAGAGTTGTGGAACCAGTGGAGGAAAATAATAAGGTGACAAATAAATGAAACACCTGATTTTGGCTGTTTAGATGTTATGATGCTGCCACAAGATTTATTGGATACGTGCAGGAATACACAGTGTTCCTAAGAACAAAGTTAGGTAATACTGCAGATTAACTAAAGGTCACTGACAACAATGAATTCTCTACAACTTTTTACCACCTCACCTCCATTTGGTCGGCTAAGTTTACACAAATTTATTTCAAAAGGAAATAAAAATGCAGATAACAGATTCTGTGGAATGAGCATCACAGTACGTGGGTGGAAACCCCAACCCACAGGAGGTGACATCCCAGCATTCAGAGCGTTCTCTATGTAGAGACCTGATGTGATTCTGTGGTTCTGAACAACAGCTTTGAGTCGAGCGACTGATTCAAACAGCCAGTGTTTTGTTTTTGTAAACTATACTTTAATAGACAAAGTAAGAAGTGAATTACTATTTTTGTTGTTGTTGTTGTTGTTATTTATTTACATGCGTACACAGTGTTGTTTATTGATGTGTGTACTAGAGTGAAATAAACCCACTGAATAATAATCACTGCCCTCCTCCATCCAGAGCAGGGCTGGGCAATTAATTTCTACAGGGGGCCACATGAAAAACCTGAAGTGTGTTGGAGGCCGAACCAAACGATAACTTGAACGGTATTCTGCTCAATATTAATTTCAGTGTTCAGTCACAATGAATATTATCAATAGCGCAAACCACTGTGACTTACGGTAATTCATAATTGGCCGCTTTGACGGATGCAGCGATCCGTTCAGGCTTTTAAGGGTTAATATATGGCAAGAAATCAAATGTGTTGTTACTCGATCGTTCATGGAAGCTCACAGGTGAACAGTGACTGTGTTTAAATACAGCTTATATAGCGATCTTCCACATTTTTTTAACAATCATGTCAGTGCTCTGCATCCGAGGAAAAGAGGTGATTTGGAGGCAGATATCGGGCTCCAAATCAGTGATTTATTCTAATATCGGCAGCCTTTAGAAAGAGCGGATGTTTGACCGGTCCAATCTTCAGGTCATCAACAAACTGCAACTTTATCTGCAATGTACGCGATGACGTATCTTTCACATACACACACACTCTAAGAAATGAAATAGTGATGTTGTTCGTATTGTGTAACTTTGTTGTGGTAAAACTACTAAAACTATTACGTTTTTACATAAAAATTAACATGGTCTCATTGGAATAAAATAATAATAAATGATTTCAAGGTTACAAAACACCGAAGATCAAAACGAACACAACCATCTCACTTAAATTATACACGCGCGCACAGACGCGTCCTCAGACATGCGCAGTAACCACGGAGCAAACAACCACACTCGCCTGCCATGTGCTCAGTTGGAAGCCGTCTTCCTCGAAAAGATTGGTAAGTACAAACGTTTCCTTGATAATACAGTGTGAAACTCCACGTTGTGTCAACCGACAGTAAGCGTTTTCAGTTTTTATTCCCCTCGGTCGTATTTTTTGAAAGAGTTTGGAAAATGGTCACTGCTAACGTTAGCTTAAAACAGCTAATGTGGCTAATGTGTTTTGATCGGAGATGCTGCTTTGTGTTAAACATCTTTTAAAGTTATATTGGGGAGGAAAAAGTGTTTTTTTTCCCCCTGACATTTTTTTTTCTCCAAATAAATGAGTTTGGTGTGTGCCATTGACACATTTGTGCCACTGTGAAGTGTAAAACTTGCATACCGTATTTCACCTATTAATAGCCCGGGCGTTTAATACGCAAAACAACTTTTAAAAAAACAGGCGGCTATTCGCTGCAGGCCTATATTTATTTTTACACAGACCTGCACCAGGCCATTATTGTGATGACAGTTGTATTTCACAACTCCAAGCTTAAACGTAGCGTCATACTTTTTATTTTTATTCCTTCTTACGTTATCATTTATGTCCATTTGCGTTCTATTCTCCTCCATGTTGACCTGTCCCACCTTCACCGGTGTGTGAAGGTGGGGCGTTAAAATCGCGCGCTGCGAGCCGTTCTCACACTTCCGTTTTTTGTCTAAATAAGAGTTAGTCGGTCATCTAAGATTATGGTACACCCTTTTCTAACGTTAGCTACTTCTCTTATTTTGACAGAAAACGGAAGTGCCAACTGTTTACTTCTGCAAAAATAATGCAAATAATCGCCCCGGCGTTTATTCGGGTGCTGACCCCAGGCGTCTAAAGAACCAGGCGGCTATTTGCGGCCCAGCGATTAATTGGTGAAATACGGTAGCTGTTATTTCTTGAATTCCTAAATAGCCAGATGATTTTCTTTTTTGCCTGTCTACTGCATCCCTAAATATTAAACAGAAAGCAGGAGCTATAGCGGGCTTGAACACTGTTTAAAAATTCATATTTTAAATTGCATATCACATTTTAATTAAAATCTAATAGATAATCCTAGAGTTTACTAAAGTTGTACATTTTATGAGGCCTGTATTCCATGAAAGAGGTGTTTGTTTGTTTTGTGTTTCACCTGATAGATGCAAAGCCAGAGGCTTAAATGTAGTTGCAAAAAAATCACAATTTAGCCTACATCCATTAATTGCTTTTGGTAAAAATATACAGGTCCAGTGGAGTTGACTCAGAGTGGCTCAATGTTACATCATATAACTGGTATTTACTGTGTTCCATATCTGTTTTATAAGCAGTACTAATCACTGTCTCTCTTCTTTGTAGGCTCTAAATGTGGAGGTGCAAACAGTGCAACAACAGGTAATTTCTTAAAATACACTATGGTAAAATGGTTCTCAGTTATTAAAACTCAGTCACTCCTAAATAAAGTGTTGCAATGCTGAAATTCATTATGAAATATTAAGTATTTAAAAAAAATATTTAAAATTATTATGTATTTTGTTTTTGTTTTCCAGAATGAACACAAGATGCCTGCATCACTGAGAGTGGTACTTGGAGTGGACAACGCATCAAAACTAACTCTGCCCAATGGGATGCCCGATTCAGTAGAGGCTCTCAAAGAAGAAATTAAAAGACAATTCAGCTTGTCTGGTAGTTTCAGACTACAATATAGAGAACAGATGAGTCAGACACATCCACATCTCAACCTGTTTCAGGGTGGTTAGATGACAGTTCTTTGTCAGCAGCATCTGACACAGATATACTTTCGTCCCCCAGATCTACATCTTCAGGTTCTTCCCTCAGGTCACAGCCATGGCCCCAAAATTTCCAAATACCTCAGTTTAATTATGAGGTAGGGATTCAGTTGGAAAGGGCCAACCAAGCCTTCCAGAACAGTTGTACTCTTTTGAGTCCAAGTCCCAAACTCAAGTCAGATATACTTGAGGGTTTGGCATCAGAAATTGTCAAATACAAAGTTTATCCATCGAGTTCAGAGTTTGATGATGTCACTGAGGCCCTGATAACAAAGTATCCTTGTTTAAAAGAGCAGGGATCAGTTACTGGCTTCTATGGATAGAAAATTAGTTTAAAGTACAAAATGGCAAACTACCGCACAAGACTGAGGAACATTGGCTGCCCAGAGTTGAGCACAAATGCTGTCAAAGAAAAGCGAGGTGCCACGGGTCAAGATCTAAACCAGGTGAAGAAGCCAAAGAAAGCAGAAGTCATCTTCTGTCCTGATTACCCAGCAGGTGAAACCAAAGAAAGCCTTGAAAAGGAAAGGGAAGCACTTACATTAGAGGTGAAGAAGAACAACAACCATCAGCTAATCAACAGTAATTCTAAATCCATAATGGATAATAATATAATATAATAATATTAATAATAGAATGGCCCACACATGGAACTTGGGCTTGACTGTGTTGTACTATTTAGTTTTAACATCTTGAACGCTACAGAGCCGGATATCAGAGAGAGTCTGGTCAACTCACATCATCTTCTCCTCAGTCATATGTTCTGTTGTGTCGCAGTTACGCAATAAATGTTCACACTGATGAATCAGATGTTGATTTAAAAGGTATTTCACCATAAAAGGCCTTATGTTCCATAATTAAAATACAGTTTGTACTTGTAATTTAACATGATTGTCGTATTTTCAGGTTGTTTTAACGTTTAATTAGAAACAGTTTCACATTTTAAAACAATTAAATCACCTAGAAATATGGTAAATAAATGTTGTATTACGAACAATAATGCTTAAATTTACAGAAATGTGCTGTTATTAAACGGTTTTAATTACGATATTTTATGGGAAGAGGTTGTTAAATAATTTATATTTCATGTAATGCAACAGTATATGACACAAAATAATGTGATTAATCTTTTAAAACACGTCAAAAAACTTGCAAAACTAGATATTTGGTTAGATTGCAAGAATTTACTGTTAATTTTAGAAAACATCAAATGGATATTTAATTGTTTTACATTGTTTTTAACGTGTAATTACAAACATTTTACATTTTAAAATAATGAAATTACCCATAAAGATGGCAAATTAACATTGTAATATGAACAATAATGCTTAAAGTTACAGAAATGTGCTCTCATTAGTTGTTTTAATGGCATTATTTTATTTAAAAAGGCTGTAGGCTATATTAGATTAGATGTAATATAAAAGTATACAACAATAATTTGATCTTTTCCAAACATGAGAACATGAGAAAAAATGAGACCAAGCTGAACAAGAACAGCTACAATTTCCCATTCTCTGTATTTTTATTCAACTGTAGCAGGTAGCCATTATTACAGCAATATTCAAAAATCTATTCAAATAAAATGACTGGTTCTGAAACAAAAAAGAAAACAAAAACAAAATTCAACTGAACTGGTAATGAAAGAAAAAAGTAAAAAAAAAAAGAAAAAAAAATAGTTGAGTTAACAATTCACATACAAGTCACCATACATCCACAACACTGATTAGAAACTTGGTGAAACGTCACTGGAAATGAATCCATACTCTATACCAGGGGTCGGCAACCCTAAACACTCAAAGAGCCATTTGGAAAGAAAACACTGGGAGCCACAAAACCCTTTTGACATCTTAAATGAAGATAACACTGCATATATCGTTTTCACCTCTATGCTAGGCCCATGTTGCATTTATGAAATGAAATAACTGCTACAGAGAAAATGAAATGCATTATGCCTACATAACAGGGATTTATCCATGGTTGGCTTACCTGGGGTCGAAAAGTTCAATAAATAGCGGGCTGGACCTGCAGGCGGGTGTCGCACATCGGCAGTTGTGGCGTATATTTTGTGCAACAAAAATTAAATACATTTTATTTTAATGTTAAAAGATCACCATCAATTCAAATTTAGAATTAAATTTAAAAAACTAATGCACTAAAATAAAAGTACATTTGAATTAAATACTCGACAGCAACTAGTAAATGAGCTGCAATGCACTGTGGGAGTTCAGTGTTTTTTGGTTGATGTTACAACCATGAGTGTGGTGTGGCATTCAGTGTCATTCAGTTGTTGTGTAACTCTCGCTCGTTCACTGATGAGTGACTAGTTGCCGCTATTCTGAGGCAGTTAGTTAGCGTGAAAAAGTGAACGGCTTTGATCAGCGTCGTTGCTCCGCACCGCTCGCTGCAGAGAGCTGCAACAGAGTAAAGAAAGAGCTGCATGTGGCTCCGGAGCTGCGGGTTGCCGACCCCTGCTCTATACAGTTGACGAGATGTGGTGTCCATACTTGAACTACTTGTTGATCGTAGTGAATTTGCAGTTTCTGAGCTGTAACCACCTGAAGAGAAGACAGAAAATATTAGCGGTTATTAAATAATAACAGCTAATAACAGTTTAACAGGCAGGACCAGGATAAAGGTGCAAGAATATACAGCCTTTTCCAACACCACAGCAGTCACACGAGTCCCACTATAGATGACACCGTTGCTTTGGGACAGACAAGCTTGCAAGATCTTAACATAACACACTACAAAGAAAATACACACCAGACTGACTATACATGGGAACTAAATGAACAACATATTGTTGTTGGGGGAACTATTGCTACTGCTGGATACAAAAGTCATTTTTTTCTGTACATTGTGATAAAGTATCCTGTGTTCATTCCATAATCCCATCTCATCATTAGTTGTGTGTCATTTGCTACCGAATCAGAATCTAGAGAAGATAGACCCAACTGATGATACTGATTTATAAGCACACTGTCAATTTACTGCTGCTGATTGTACTATATTACACTAAATTACAGGTAGATTATGTTTTTTTTCAGCCCATCTAACCCAAAAGAGTAATTGTGTGCAACAGATGCATGTACTCACCAGAGAGGGGCATCTCATCAGACTGTGTTACTGGACTTGTACTGGTACTGGCTCTGCTCAACTGTTGGTTGCTCTGGCTGCTTGGAGGACTGTCCAAGACATGTTGTTGGCCTCACTAAAGGACAGATAGTAGTAATATTTAAACACAGACATCACATAGCTCAATCTGGGTATATTATTACCTAACATAATTATATCCTCAGTAGCCATTGATATATTTTAAACTGTTCCTTTCTCAATATAATGCAGTACACCACCACTAAGACCCACTATGAAATCAGTGAAGAACAAGGTGTAGTATATAATCATCACCTTTTTCAAAACATCAACAAAAATGTAGAGAAGATTCTTTGAAGTATAATTCATAGTAGAACTGCTGTATTGGACTGCATTGATTAGAACAGGTGGACCTAATAAGTAGATTTTGACTATGCACATTTTTTTAATGTGAAAGTTTATTCCGTACAAACTGAAACACATACTTGTCTTTTTGAGCAGTGACAGACGTTTCCTGGCTTCAACTGGTCTGAGGACCGAAAGGAGGTCACTCTCCTGCAGGTAGCTCAGGTCCTCAACTCCTAAACATTGCAGATGCTCCAGCAAAGACTCAGGGTCTCTCAGTTTAGGCACTGATTTGATGAAAGACAGAAGCGGACTCTCTGCATCCATGACTAGGAGGACTAGAAGGGATGAAAAATACTGTTACTGTCAGATTATAATCTTTCAAACTCCAGATGACTGAGTCAACAATGCTATGCTTAAGTGAAATTACTCTTGTCCCACAAAGCTTGTACACATGCAAATGGTAATAATCTAGTTTCTGCTCAGGCTTCCAACATTTCATGCTTGTTTCACTTCATACAATGCAAATGCTGGCACATACGACACATCATGAGGTGTAACAATAAAGTATACATGCTGGTCCTGCATCACAAGCATGAGATCAATCTGTCTGAATTCAAGTGCCTCACCTTGGTTTAAACACAGAAAGACCATTTTGTACTGAGTGCCACTGCTTCACTGTACAGTTCAGCATGGAAAGGAGTGGAGTTCTTAACCACAAGTTTATGCCATGAAATCAACTCTCACCACTTATCTGCAGAAAGAGAGAAAAAAAAATTATGACTCACTGTCCAAGTTTCTGTGACCAAACGGGAACAGCCGCGTGGTGGTTGTTGACCTTGTAAAGCGTAACGTCAAAGACGGATGTTAAGTGTCCCAACAGCCAATGGCATGTCTTCTTCTTCTTCTTCTTCTTCTCCAACCGTTTCTGTCGACCAATCCGAACGGGACCCGCGCTTTTCAAAGCACGCACTCCAATGACATGTCGCGTTCACGTTTTTGTCTTTTGGGTTTGTGCAGGGAGAAGTTGCAGCAGTAAAATGTCTCCTGATTACACGTGTTTTGTTCAGACACGCTGTGAAATAATTCAAGACGTTGTGATTTACATTGGGTTGTATATGTATGTATACACACAATAGCCTACAGTGTTTAATAGTTATTTTACTATTAATTTCTCAGTAATTTTAAATGATTTTTTAAAGTTTTAAGTTTTGTTGAATTTTACAGTTTATTCCATTAAATAACAGACAAATATTTGTAAAATTACAATACATTTGCGAACATATTTTAACAATAAATATATGTATTTCTAATGGGGTTTTTTGTAAAAGAACAGAAACATGTTTTCACATGTATTTTCACAGTTACAGGGATTTCATGTTATTTTAAATTTGACATGTAAAATCACAGTCTTTTTCGTTTATTGTCCAGATTGTTTATGCATTTTTAAAATACGGAAATAATCTTTTTAATTTTTAAATAAATAATAAATAATAATTTTTTTACAGTGCATACACACATACACTAACACACACACACACACGCACACACACACACACACACACACACACATATAAACACTTGGAGCCCCTGGTAGTCATGTGGCTCCATTAAATTAAATAAAATGGGAAATTTACCAGTATAATATTACACAGTAAAAATGTCAAATATTACTAGTTTTCTTCTAAATGAAATGTTAACATGGTTTTATACTGGAATAGCAGCCAGATTAAAAAATGTGGTTATAATGGAAGTCAATGGGGCATTTCTGACCACGAAGGTTCAGAGGGAAAATCTGACACTACATAAAAAACTCTAATGCAATTAAATCAGTTTTACTGCTAATATTTGACACATCGAAGAGTCTAATTACCACCAAAGTCCCGTCATCCTACTGTTTATTTTATGGAAGATAATTTTTTTTTTTTTTGTATTTTCAGACAGGAATTTAAAGGGTTAAAGAAATTTTGAAAAGAAATTTTTTGGTAGTTTTGCCTAAAGAGGGCATAAGGGTTAAATTTGTCTAGTCTAGATAACTAGCTAGCATAAAGCTAGCATAAGGCTAGGTTAACTTCAAACTTCATTCATTTGTGAAGCGGTATTTTAGAGATCAAGGTTCACATTAATGATGGTATGACTTTATTTTTCCTATATAAAATCTTAACAAACGTCAAAGAGAAATCAGTTGACATCCAGTTCTTCCTTTTAATCTTCTGCTCCCATAACTTTTTTTGTTCACTGGGGAAACGGTGGAGTTTCTTCCGTGTCTTCCTGATCCTGTGCTGGAGCGGTAGGCTGAGCACTGTGGCATATTTTAACTTTTAATCCAACTTTATTCTCTGCTCCTCCAGGTCTCCAAGCCGGCAACCACAAAAGAGATGATTTTTCCTCCTCTGGAAGTCAGTCCTTCATCCGGAGGAGCTGCAGGAGGCTTCAGATGAGCTCAAATGGTCCCATGACGAGAAGCAAACGTTCGCTGTGAACTGACTGACAGGCGCTGGCTGCCCTCTTTAGGGGATTCAAGGAAACTGCCTTCATCTCTGCTTTTAAAGGGACGAGTCGGCGGCTGCTGTGGGTCCGAGGGGATCACATGTGCTCCATTAAAAATACAAAAACAAACAAAAAAAAAAGAGCGAAAGTGGCAGACATGTGAGGAAGAGGAGAGACTCTGGTGACAGGCAGTGAATGAAGCATGTTCAGTTTATTTATTTATTTATTTATTTATTGCTATATAAAAAACTCTTTGTAAGCCTCAGTATTAATTCCCTCAAGTTCCCACCAGAAATGATCACTGATAGATGAAAAAGAGCTCAGACACATGAAGACCTCAGCAGATGTTGGAGAAGTCCACGCAAGAGGAGTCTCTCATCAAATTTACGACTTAATCATCGTGTGTTATCCAGAAAACCTTTTCCGTTTGTTTGTTTGTTTGTTTGTTTGTTTGTTTTCTGTTCTGCTGTTGTTTCGTGTGTGACAGGTTTACCATTAATTCAGTCAGGAAGCAGCAACAATATTAACGCTTTTATTTCCTCATCACTTTACAGTAATAAATACAATTCTGTCATACCCTACTCGATCCGACTTTACAACAACTCACCTTTCTGCAACTCCCAAGTTATTCATGTTAATGGATAACTTAGAGAAAGGAAAGAAAGTCACTGGTGCAGAAAGGATCATGAGATTTGGGCATACAGGATTAAATAGCACATTATTCATAATACAGACACATGAAAGAGGAAATTGCGAACATTGTGGACTTACACTCGAAGCAGAATTTCGAATAAATAAAATAACATTTAATGTAGCAGATTTATTGAGGAAAACCCACGGGATGTTGAGTTTGGGGCGATTTTTAGGTTTTTAGAAACAACCGATCTTGTAAATGGAATTTCTGTGCCACTCTCCTCCAGTCCGGGAGGGGGCGCCAATGCACCTACAGGCTGTTTGACGACAACCGCCATTAAAAATGAAAGAAGAAGAAGAAGAAGAAGAAGAAGCAGAAGTGCGGGATGTTCAAACATGTCGGCGGATTGTTTTGGTGGTTGTGTTGATGGTTACGGCAGAATACCGAGGAGATAATAAAGTCCGGTTCATCCAGCTACACTAAGTGAGGACTGTCCGCCGGTGGCCATGGACGGAGCCCGGGGGGAGGTCGACCGTGCGGCCGCTCCCGGGGGCTCCTATCCGCTGGAGCGACGGACGGACAGACCGAAGTCGAACCGCTTGAGCCGAAGCTTCAGGCAGAAACAGGCGGTGGAGTGCGAGTCACCGAAGAGCCAGCAATCCGGTCAGCAGCTGCGTTTTTCACCCCTTTTCTTTAATTTTAGCTTTTTGAAGCTGTGTTCTGTTTGCTCTGACTGAACCGAGTCAGATACTGTCCCTTACGTCTGGGCGTTCAAGGCCATTCGCCAGATTACATACAAATATACGCCGGTTTTAGGTTATCTTGTTTTCCGCCACAGATAAACGGCTTTTTATGCCATAATCTGACATGTCTTTAGAATTAGAAGAATTCACACTTAATTTCGGCATCAAACTAATGTATCGGACTACAACTATGTGTCTGAAATTTAACGTTTCAGCTGAACTGTCCAAGTGTCGTCGCCAGATCGTATTTAAATATCCGCCGATTTTAGGTTATCCTGTTCTCCCGCATAGATAATCGTCTTTCTATGACATAATCTGACACGTCTTTAGAATAAGCAGGGACCACACTTAAATTCGGCATCAAACAAATGTATCAAACTATAACTGTGTCTGAAATGTAAAGTTTCAGCTGATCTATGCAAGTGTCGTCGCCAAATCGTTTTTAAATCTCTGCCGATTTTCTAGTTTTCCCCGCGGATAATCGGCTTTTTTTGACCCAACCTCAGAAGTCTTTAAAATCCACAAGGTTCACACTTAAATTCGGCATAAAAATAATTTATTAAACTTCAACTACGTGTCTGAAATTTAAACAGTTTAATCTTAAATTGTCGCATTGAAGTGTCGTCGCCAGATCACGTTCAAATATCCACCGATTTTAGGTTTTCTTGTCTTTCACTACATATAATTGGCATCTGGTGACACAACACAACATGCATTTCGAATCGGAAGAGTTCCCACTTAAATTCGGCATAAAAATATCAAACTATGTGTCTAAAATTTAAACTGTTTGAGGTCAACTGTCCAAGATCCAATTCAAATATCCGCCAATTTTAGATTTTCTTGTTTTTCCCCGCAGATAATCGGATTTTTATGACATGATCTGACATCATTTTAAAATAATCAGGGTTTTCACTTAAATTCGGCATAAAGAATATCAAATTTAAACAGTTTCAGCTGAGCTGCCCCACTGTGAGCATGAACTGAACGCTTGGCGTTTGTTGTCTCTTGCCTCTTATCCAGATTTTAAGACTCCGACCAGAATCCTCAGGTCCAGACCTGTGAGGAGCAGCTTCACCGAAGAGTCTCCACACAACGACTCGGACATCCAGCTGGACATCGTCTGGGACGCCACGTCCCCGTCTCCCCACAGACTAGGTGAGCGCGTCCAGCCCATCAGCTCTGATTTGATAGTTTTATGTCGTTGTGGTTTTTCTGTGTTGACCCGTCGCGCTGTCCTCAGGTAAACGAGGTAAAAAACACAACGCTGGAGCCATGAACATCTCGGAGATCGTCCGTCGAATCGCTCCCAAGGTCAGAGGCTTAACGGGACGAACGCTGCTCAGAGCCCGGACGATATTAAATGACTGTCCTGTCTGGTTTGTGTGCAGCACGGCAGGACGGAGGTTTCGGAGCCGACCTTGCAGCAGTGGATCCGGGACATCGCCACCATCCCCTGCACGCCGGACGTCCAGGTCCCCAGGCCCAAGAAGAAACCCCAGAGGTGGGTTCAGAAAACCACCGTTCAGACATTCAGACCAGGATCCATCACGAAAATGGATCCTGGTGTGAAAGTTTCACACAGTTAACTTATTAATTAACTTGTGACTATTTCAACCAGGGATGGTTTGTTAGCATTGGAGCTAACAAAGTGTATCAGATGCCTCTAGAACCACATTCAAGGCCAGTTTCCCCTAACGACGAAGGCTATCCATCCCATAATACCATAACACCGTAGTCCTGTGTTACCTTCATGGAACTGGATCCAAAATGAAAGCAGTTTCCTTAAAACTGAGTGTCGTGTCATGTTTTGTTGTAGACCGAGTGGATTGGACGACCTCCTCAAACTGGCCCAACGCTTTGACCTCAACATGTTTCATCAGGATGAAGAAGAAGAAGAAGAAGAAGAAGAGGAAGTGGAGGAGGAAGTGGAGGAGGAAGTGGAGGAGGAGCACCAGCTGAGCCTGGAGCTCCTAACAGAGGATGTCCTTGAGGCCGAAGTCCAGGATGAATCCGCAGGAACGTGTCCTCCAGCCGCGCAGCTCGACCCGGATCAACACATGGACGATGATCTGGACTTCCTGTTCGACGGGCCGACCCAGCGCCTGAGCGGGAACATCAGGAACATCAGCCAGGCGCCGCCACAAGTCGAACCTTCAACCACCGCGGACGCTCCGGTCAAACCTCCCGCTTCAGGCGCGTCCAACGTCCAGCGCCCGCCGGCCGCCGCCGCCTCCTCCGCCGACTTTGAGGACGACTGGGAGAACGACGACCTGTTGAACGACTCCCTGTTGCTGGAGATGACCCAGAATCCTCTGGGCTTCGCGGCTCCGAAGCACTGCTCCACCCAGAAACCAGCGGGCGCTTTGAAACGGGAGCACGAACCAGATCCTCGCGCGAACGGACGAACCGGGACTAACTGGGAGTTCAACTGCAGCCCGACCGCCGTGAAACCAGAACCACGGACGTTTCTCAGACGCTCGCCGCCTGCTTCAAATACGGCCCAGAGCTCCCAGAAGCAGCAGCCTGACGTCCTGGTGTCCCGCCACCAGGCGGCGCCGGACTTCACGGACGAGGACCTGGACTCTCTGTTCTCGTCCGAGCCGGTTTGGGACGACCCGGCCGACGACTTCCTGCTCTGTGAGATGTGTGAGGACCTGGAGAACCAGATCCGGGAGGCGACGGGGCCGAGCGCCGCCACGACCCGCCCCCCCGGCCCGACGCCGACCCGGAGACCCGCCCTGCAGCCGGTCAACAGGATCCCAGAACCACGGAAACAAACCCCGGCCTCCTCTGCCCACATCCAGGTGAAAGGAGTCTTTCTTTTATCAACATCGATAAACAAAAGACGGTGTCTTTTTATCTTTGAGGCGCTTTGTGATGAGCAGCTTGAACAGAATATTAATTTTAAATTAAGACTAAGAAATAAATGAACCAATATGAAATAAAACGCGCAACAAACATTATTAGAATCATCAAAAATTAGAGTTATGTAAAAACTCGACCTTATCGTCCTTTTCTGGTGATGGCGTGAAGCTGCTAACGCTGTTAGCGCCGGGTCTGTCAGGCTAACAGAGACGCTACATTTCTGGTGTTTTAATAATAAAACGCTCTGCGTGGTCACATGTTGAATCTAACTCCAGGTGTTGCCTCCGTCTGCTTCCTCCGACGAACGTTTGGTCTCAGACACTTTGAAGGTTCGTTTCCGTCCTAATGAGGCTGATTTAAAAACTCAACTGAAGCCCCCAGATCAGCCTGGTTGCTGCCGTTAGCCCGTTAGCATCACGGTGGCTAGTATCTGTACCCATCGCCAGGTGGTTGTGTGTTGTGTGGGTGGAGGTTCAGGCTGGAGACGAGTGTGTGTGTGTGTGTGTGTGTGTGTGTGTGTGTGTGTGTGTGTGTGTGTGTGTGTGTGTGTGTAAATTAGAGATTCAATAACTAAAAGACAAACAAACAAAAAAAAAAAAACGAGAACGAGACAAATTAAAAACAGAACGTAAGAAATGCAGCGTAGTTAAACAGAGAGAGGAGAAGATTTATATTATAATATATACTTGTATACATACTAACAGGCAGTAGTTTGAGACCAGCATCAGTAACATAAATGATACTTTCAATAGTAATAATAACTTTATTATAATAGTTTTTTTGGATCCTCTGATCAGCACTGATGTAAATCCTGGCTCCTTCAACCAGAGTCCAGTATTTTGTGTTTCTGTTGAGCCGCTGACATGTCGCTGGTTTCTGTCTGTGCTCAGACCGGTTCGTGGCCCCCGGGGGCGGCGGCGTGCCTGCAGGCGAGCAGCAGGGTCCAGCAACACACCAACAAGAACCAGTTCAGGTTCAAGAAGCCCAACAAGCCGCTGGCGTCTTCTGTGACCAGCTCCGGTAAGAGCAGGAGGCAGATCATAGACGTACTGGTTTAGTTCACGTTTAATAAACTTCACTGTTATAAAACAAGGAGTTCAACTCAGGAATACTTTTACTTTTATTGGAAGAAAAATACAGTTTTCAAATTGATCCAACGTGGCCCAGATTGGATCCTGTGGAGTCCCTCTTTAGGCCCACGGTGCTTATGTTTGACACCTGTGTCTTAGACCGACCTGATGGAATCAAAGGGCTGCTGCTGTACAAAATAAATTTAAAATACAAATAGGATCAAGCTTAATTTATTTTTATTTCAGTATATTTTATTTCAGTTCAGCTCAATTTCATTTAATTTCATCAATTTTATTCCAGTTAATTTTAATTTATTATACTTTATTTTGATTCAAGTTTATTTTAGTATATTTTATTATATTTCAATTTAATTTCATTTAATTTCATCCAATTTTATTTTATTTCAATTTTATTTTGTAAATTTGAAATAAAATAAAATTGGATGAAATTAAATCATTTATTTTTTTAGAATATTTTATTTCAGTTCAGCTCAATTTCATTTAATTTCATTCAATTTTATTCCAATTAATTTTAATTTATTATACTTATATTATATTATATTTTGATTCAAGTTTATTTTAGTATATTTTATTTCAGCTCAGCTTAATTTAATTTCATTTCATTAAATTTTATTTAAAAATTAAATTAATTTTATTATACTTTATTTCAATTTAAGTTTATTTTAGTATATTTTATTATATTTTAATTTAATTTATTTTAATCCAATTTTATTTTATTTCAAATTTACAAAATAAATTTGAAATAAATAATTATTTCAGTTTAGTTTAATTTAATTCAGATTAAATTTATTTTATTATATTTTTATATGGATTTAATTAGATTATATTTTATTTCAATTCAAGTTTATTTTAGTATATTTTATTATATTTCAATAATTTAATTTAATTTCATCCAATTTTATTTTATTTCAAATTTACAAAATAAAATAAAAATAAAAATTGGATGAAGTTTAATTTATTTTTATTTTAGTATATTTTATTATAGTTAATTTATTTTATTATATTTTTATTTGGATTTAATTTCATCATATTAATTCAATTTCTTTTTATTCAAAATATTTGTTTTGTTATATTTTATTAGATTGGATTTTATTTCAAGTCAAGTTTATTTTAGTATATTTTATGATATTTTTTTCAATTTAATTTAATTTAATTTTATTTTATTGAAATTAAATTAAATTTATTTTACTACAATGTGATTTAATTTAATTTTATTAGTATTTTTCTATGGAACCGACACCAGGGCGACGTCTGTTGATGTTTTCTTGTCTTTTCTTGTGGCTGCTCAGCTGTGGCTGTGGCTCAGTGTTCGGCTGCAGAGATTGAGCTGAAGAAGCAACAGGCCCTGGAGAGGAGACGTCAGCGCCTTCAGGCCCAGAACCTCCAGCCCAGTCGAGTCCACCCGACGTGACCAGGAACCAACAGAACTGGTCCCGACGGTTCCAGGCTGAGACATTTTTAAACCTCTGAATGAGGTCGACGTGGAGCCGACTAATCAACATTCAGTTATTGCGCCTTCTTGTAAAATTAAATTGTAATTTGTTGTTTGTGTTTTTTTTTTGTTTTTTTAAATGGACCCAGGAGTAGCTGAGAGTTTTATGTCTGAAATAAGGTACAAGGGTCAGGATGTCGTTAGCGTAGCTTAGCGTCCACATTGTTCTTGGATAAGATTAAATACAACAATTCTGCACTTTATCAAAAAACTTGAAAACATTTGAAAAGGACAAAGTATGAAATAAAATACTACGTCTTCAGAGTGAACTCGAATGTCTCATTTACCTTCATGGAACCATCAGAGGACACAGAGCGGGACGGGGACCACGTGTTGACCCACGTAGCAGCTCAGCTTTAGAGGCTAACCCTGCTAGCATGCTAGCCTCAACGTTGACACATTTACAGCGTTTCTGGAAAATAAAATTGGACAGACAGACAATAATGTACGAGCACTCAACACCACACATACATGTTTAACAAAAATAAAAATAGAAACACAACATATTATTTACACAATATTTCCAAGAATCTCAAAATAAGTGAAAACAGAACAGAAAAAAATTAAATTGGATTTACAACCGAACAACCACGGCCGAATGTACAATATAAATATAAAAAAAACACACAATATTTACAAGAATATTAAAATAAGTGAGTACATTAGAAAAAATATATAAAATAAATCATGGCGTTTGGAGCTTTTTAAAACATTGGTGAAAATCTTCTGTCCAAGTTGAGCGGGAAATCATGAATTTAAATATCTGTTAGTTTCATATTTACCTCATGAGACCAAAGCATCTAACTTTCATCAAGATAAGATGAACATGTTTCGGTTTCTGGGATTAGTAGTAAATAATAATAAAAAATAAATGTCATCTTTGAACAGGAAGTGTTTTTTTTTTTATCTCAATATATATATATATATGTATATATATATATATATATATGTATATATAAATGGACACGGGTTACTTCACTGTATTTTACAATTTTTGTCACCAATGTGAACCAAAATATAATTATTATTTTAGTGCAAAGGCAGAATTGGAAAGGATGAAATTCCAAACGTTCTCAGACGAGTACTTTTGATTTTGTTACATTTTCATGTGACATCAAACTAGAAACGTTAATGAGAATAAATAAACAAGTGTATTGACCCTCCACTACCAGGACAAAGTGTCCCCGTATGAGGACGACAGGGTGTAAATGAAGCAGAATAAACTGCAACAAACCTAAAACCTCGCGTCCACATATGAGAACGGAGGGTCTCAGGAGGTTTTAAATCCACCCCAGGGGCGTCCTGAGCTGACAGTGGAATGACAATAAATGTTATTTGAAAGTAATTCTTTATTTTTCGTACTTGCTCTACGTCTTTAATTTAACTCAAAGATCCTAAAAAGTCTTAAATTCCACTCGTTCAAACCGGCAGAAGCTCTGATTCAGTTTTTTATCTGTGACGTCTCGTCCTTCGTACGATTTTCACATTAATGAATCTTCTTAGTAATAAATCTGTAAACGTTCCACCAGATCAAATTATTAGCTACAGATAAATATTTGTAATCATTTGGAATTAGCTAATTTAATTAGCATTAACTCACATCAGTGTCTGAATAAGAGAGTTGTTCACTTTGTTTTGTTTTCCCTGGATGAAAATAATCATTTTGTCACATTTCACTGTTTCGAAACTTGTTTTATTGATGAACTCATTATTTAAAAAAAAAAAGAAGAAGAAAGAAAAACAGGATCAGGATATTAGTAAGTCGTGTTATTTTTACATCAAATGGCGTAATAAATAAGTACATGTATTTGTATACAATTGAAACAAATCAAGAAAGAAGAAAAAAAGACACGTTTGTTAAACATGAAGCCAGTTAGCTTAGCATAGCTTAGTTTAGCTTAGCGATACAGACCAAAGAAGAACCACCAACCAGCTCTCATGAAGCAAATTAAAGTAATATCTTGTTTATTGAGTTAATGAGTTTAATTAAATGTTGCAGAAATGTGGGACGCTGATGTTCACAGACGATGTTTAGTTTGTTTTTAAAAATGGTCGACAGTCTGATCTAAATATGTGTAAATGTCACATAAAAGCAGGAAGTATCTGAAGCTGACGTTAAAGGTTTAAATCTTGTGTTCTTGAAACCATCATTTAAAACTTAAATAAATGTGAACGCAGGAGGACGAAGGTGTCCGACTGGTGTTTCTTCCTCTTCGTGTTCATAGAAAAACTGTAAAAGCCGAGAACATGCATCACGTTGCTTCTACACAAAATCACATGAAAAGCCAGAAGCAGCAAAAACTGAACAGAAAGTTTATTTTAAATAATCAATGGATAGTTTTTGTCATTTTAAAGAAGCTTCACGTCCATTTACACCGTCCTAAATGTTCAGGAATGTTTCAGAGTTTCTGGACAATGACAAAAAAAGAAAAAAAAAAAGAAGGCGATATCTTTCTGAACTTCAGTGATGTGTGGTGAGTTTCTTCCACGTTAATTTTTTGTAAATGCAAACAAAGATGTCTCCTGCCCCCAGTGTGGTACAGTGAAGCTCAAACATGGCAGAAACCGGCACCACCATCTTGTTCTGGGCGTCGTTTTACAATCAGAGGGTGGGTCCTCCAATGTTTACTGTGTTGCGTATGAACGCCGCCCTCTAGTGGACGGTGAGTTAATATAATTGGGCCACGTCCACTAACAGCCAAATGGCGGCCGAATGAAGAGGAACATGGACAAAAATGGCCCTAATGATGCCTGAGGATTAAGTTACCCAGTCATTAGCATGCTAACTGTTAGCCCTGCAGCCAACAGTTGCCTAGCAGTGGCCGATGTCACCACTTGAGCAGTTCATGTGAGCTTATATAGTTTAAACTAGGGCTGTCAAAATTAACATGGATTAATCTGTCATCATAATTAATCTGATCGATCATTTTAACCTAATAAGTTACCGTCGCCATGAACAAATGTGCAGCTGATCTGATAGTGACAGGCAGCAGAACCAACCAAAAGAGATGGAACATGCTAAACAGCACTTAAGTCCTCACCATGAGACATTTGAGGACAAAAAAAAACCCCAAGATGGATCAGTGGAGCCACATCAAGTATTATCACACTCTGCAGGAAGGAGTTTTCTTTTCACTAAAGCACTTCCAGCTTAAAATAGCACATTAATTAAGCCAAGCGTCAGTCTAGGATACTGCTAGCACTTGGGCTAATGTGGCTAAAAGCTAGAGACAAACCAAGACAAAGACAAGCTGGCAATGCTGTCCTGTAAATATGTGTCCACTCCTTCAACCACTGTCCCATGTGAGAGACTGTTCTCAGCTGCACTAATAATATAAATGAGAAGCGGTCAGCTCTCCTCTCATTGGACAATGTCAACAAGTTAGTTCGTCTCTGTAGAAACAGGGACAAGTTGTTTTGTTGGAACTGTTGAATGAGTTAAATCAACCGTTCTTTCTTGAGTCTGTTTGCTCATGCAAAATTAAATGCGACTAACATAGATTAAAAATTATTATTATTATTATTTCATCATAATTAATTGAAATTAATACACAGGAACTCTGAGATTAATCAGATTAAAAGTTTTAATGGTTTGACAGCACTAGTTTAAACATTACCTAGCTAACATCAGCTACCTGTAGATCTTACTGGGCAGGAGACGGGGCTTCTGCTCGTAAATGACATCACAAGATGGCGGCGCCCTTCTCTGGGATATTTTGGCTTCAGTTCCGTAATTATTCTTACAAAAGTAGCACAAACGCTAACAGTGATTGTAGGGCGGCAACTGCTTTTAGTGTTTCATCGATGAAATGAAATTAGTAAAAAGAATGTAATTGAAAATTATAACACATTTTACTATTCGAGTGTTTTGGGAAAAAATGTTTTGGCAGAAGAAGGAAGCTAAATTTCACAGATGTGTTTCTTCATTTCTGTCAGAATTAAGGTGAACTCAGAATAAACCAAGTTCAGCTGTCAGTAAACTGTTGTTGGCACTTCATGCTGTTTGATCAGAAATCTTTACCGCCGATGAGATGACACCAAAATAAATAAAATATAAAACCCATGCGCCCCCCCCCCCCCCCCCGAATAAAATCAGTAAAAACACTTCAGCTTCCCTCCAAACTGAAGAGGTTATTTCCAGTCGACTTTTTAAAGTGCGACGCTGAGCTCCCGACCCATCAGGAGACTGGATCTTCACACAGATCTCCAGTAAACGGACGAGGAAACAGAGATGAGCAGCTCTCAGACGTCCACGACCATCTTTTTGTGGATGTCCAGTCCACCCACGACCTGGAGAGGACAACAGAGAGTGAGCACCAAAGGGAGATTTTCAGTAATATACGTCAAATATTTATCCATGTAAATTCATAGGTCTTATTTCTGCCTCTAGGGGGCAGTGTAGTTAATGGAGACACACTAAAACCAGAGCTAATCTGACTCCAGCTCACCGCACAAAACTCCTCGAAGGAAATCCTGCCGTCGCCGTCTTTGTCGGCGTTGACGATGGTTTTGTCGACGATCTGCTGCAGCTGAGTGTCCTTCAGGTTACTGCCCACCATCATCTTCAGGACCTGGAAGAGCTCCCCGTTGGAAATGAAGCCGTCTTTGTCCATGTCGTAGATCCGGAAGGCGACTGAGGTCAAAGAGGAAAAACACAAGAGGTTTACTCAGGTCAGAGTTCAGCTCTTGAGGTCTAGAGACTCGACAGATACAGTAACTAATAAAAGCTAAAAACAAAACAAAAAACCAAAAAAACGTCTGGACAGAACCAAAAGGAAGTGATCAATAAGTTTGATCAGGTGACCAATCACACGGAGAATCAGAGCTATGGAAAAGAGTTGTTGTTGCTCATCAGGCTGGAAAAGGTTCCACAACCATCTCTAAAGAGTCTGGAAGCCACAAATAATCCACAGAGAGTCAGACAGACTGAAGACGACTGTTCCCCTCCACAGGAGTGGTCCACCAACAAACATCACTCCATCATAGTGGGAGAGGAACCAGAGGAACCCAGGGGAACTTCTAAGCAGCTAAAGGCCTCTCTCACATTGGCTGATGTTCATGTTGATGAATCCACTCAACAACCAAAGACACTGCTCTCTGTCCACAAAGGACATCTGGGACAATGTTTAGTGGACAGATGAGACCAGAGTAGAATAGTTTGGTTTAAATGTTTGGAGATGAACCAACACTGCATTCCAGCATCAGAACCTCATCCCTCCATGAAACATGGGGGCGCTAATGTCCTGGTTTGTTCCTGTTCTGCTGCATCTGCTCATCATTGATGGACCAATGAACTGTGAATTCTACCAGTGAACTCTAAAAAAAAATGTCACGACATGAGTCCATGAGCTGAATGTGAAGAGAAACTGGGTCATGGAGGAAAACAAGGAGCCCAAGAACACCAGTGGTTCTCCAGAAGAACAGGCAAATATTTCAGTGCAGGTTAAAATGTGACAGATGTGGCTCATCAGTGATTGTGCTGCCCTCTAGTGGACGTAGTGTTTTACATAGTTTATCAGATTGTTGAACACTTACAGCGTAACTTCTGCTGTTTGTCGCCTTTGACGCTGAACTGAGAGACTCCTTCAATGAACTCTGAAAACAGATTAAAACAAAACAATCAGTCAAAAGTGAATTATTTTTATTATTTTCATGTGAATTTGATATGTTTTAGCTGAAAATAAAGCTGCGACTACACGGTTCTACTGGAGCCAGATTCCGGTAACCTCTGGATTTTATTCTGATGCAGAGAAAAAAAATACGTAAAGATAATCTATTCCACTTGTTCTTTATTTATGATTATTCAATCGGGTTAAAACAAGATAAAAAAACAAGATGATAACAATATAAATAGCCCTTCTATGTTTGAAAGGGTGTTGGATGAAGTTAATAAAATCTTACCCCTTTTTTTGTTATGTTTTTATAGTTTACTAATCATATCATTTGGCAAGAAAAAAAAAAAAAAAAAAAAAAAAAGACGCGGTCAAACAAGGCACATTATTCATTGGTATAAAGTTTTGTGTCTGTATTTATTATGACAGTGTTTCTTCCAGATGAAGTTCCTCCTTGTTAAATCTAGAGGTTCAATCAAGTTCTGATCAGACTGATGCCGTCAGATTTATCAGAAAGGAAGTTCCTCTGGTTTCTAGTTGATACACTTCTAGTCTCCTGTAGCGTGATGCTGCCGCCTCCATGCTGTTCTACAGTTTGTTTCAGTGTGGGGTTTGCGTTGGAGCCTCTGGTGGACGTTTGAGTTACCTTTAAAGTCGACCTCTCCGTTGCCGTCTGTGTCGAATATGTCAATAACTCGCTGCACGAGTGGATTCTGTTGGAGCTCAGGTAGAGACATGAACTCCTCCACACTCAGGGAGCCCGAGTTATCTAGGTCGAGTTTCTTAAATCTCTTTCCCAGCCTCTTAATCTCATCTGCATCAACTGAATGGAAACATAGAGAGAGTGAGAAACTTATTCACAGCTGAAACAAGTTTGAACTTCAGAAGTTCCACCGTTTATGTTCAGACCTGTCGCCCCTGCCTCCAGAAACATTTCTGAGTAAACCATATCTACAGACTCACCAGGTTTCTTCCTCGCACTCGTCATGGCTGCACCAGTAGTGGCGAACGTCCTGGTGCTGTAAGCACTAACCCTGGGTCATGTGACCCCTCCTCCAACACTAATCACTCTGCTGACGACCATGAATAGAGATTATCGGCCCTGACACACTATAAATACTATGAGCTAGGAGTTGTAATAATAATGATAATAATAGGAGGAAGAAAGAACGAAAGAAAGAAATGTGAAAACAGCAACATGTCTTCTGCCAGGCAAAATGCAAAATCCCTTCGGTTTCCATCTCTTTCTTTGCTTATCGTACAGAATGGACTGAATGCGTCGGCCTTTTTTTTTTTTTTACTCTAGAGTGACCAGATTTCTGCAATGAAATCTGGGACATTTAAAACTGAACATATTTTATATCATATTGTTACATATATTTTATCAAGATTAAATGAAGAAACAGGGATAATTACGGGTTACTTTATTTTGACATATTTATTCACTGTTAAACATATTTAAACTGTTATGTCTGTAATCTAAATTTTGTTTTCTAATTCATAAAACGTTTTTGGGAACAGCTTTAGCCGGGAAACAGGTCATCCAAATAACCATCCCCAGAAATGAGGGACCTTTGGTCCCCCTAATTGGATGAATAAAAGGATGTGGCTACTTTCTCCTGACTCATATGCCGGCTCTCGTCGTACTCCAGCTTGTGTTTGTTCTTCAGGTGGTGGGATAAATTTGTTGTGTTGACATCCTTAGCCATTATCTTTTTTTTTGCAAACCTTTTTTCTTGCCAACCTTGTCTTGTGCTACCGGTTCACCCTGTTCCGTTGGCTCATGTGGCCCTTAAAGCTAAGCGACATGCCCTCTTCCGGAAGTGGCTAGGCCTTCCCCAATGCCTGTCAGGTTCAGCTCTATTTGGAAGGAGGATTCCACTGAAAACCATCAGCTAGGGCTATAAACTGAAGAAGGTGAGACTGGGGTTTGAAGTGAAAAATCCACCTGACCCAGGGATACTGAGTGCCAAAGTCCACGTACAAACAGGAAGAAGATGGGACATATTGCATGCAGCAGATGAGCCCATAACCCGGCTGAAACACCAGGAGGTTGTAGGATTGGTGCAACATGGCACGGCAGGGTTTGGACGGCAAACATCACCCAAGCCATGGTCCAAAGCTTCAAGAGAGGAAAGAAAACAGCTTGTGACTTTGAAAGTCAAGAGGGAAGAGGAGGGCTACAAGGCCCTGGCAGTGACCCAGTTCCAGAAAGGAAGATGGACCACCTGGAAGGTTGTCACCCAGAAGTCCATCACATGGTCTGACCTATGGAAGCACCCAAAACCAGCACCTCTGGTACGGCACAGAAGATCCGTGACAACTTTGCAGTCACCAAAGTCTCCAGCACATCCTTGTGGTGCAAGACTGTGCTGACCCAAGGGCGTTTCGGGTGGCGTCACAAGACGGTTCTGCTAAAGGTAGCAGAAACCATCGAGGTACGCAGGCTCGAGGTGAACCATGCCAGTCCACCAACATCACACCTGTCCATTCAGTTCGTCACACAAGAGAGGACGGCATTCAGCAGCACAGTAAGAGAGAGGTCCTTGCTGACACCTGGAGGGGACTGGGCCCTTAGAGCCGACCTGGATCAACACTTGAAGTTCCCTCAGGAGATTGCAATAACCTCCCTCCGTCCAGACATGGAGATTCAGTCCATCACCATGAAGACAGTCATTATGACAGAACTAATTGTGCTGTGGGAGGATGGGCTGGAGGCTGCTTTTGAAAGGAAAAAGGAGAGGTGTGCGGAACTGGCAGTTGCATTCATACAAGCTGGGTGGAGATCACACGCGTTGTTGCGGTTGGTTGCAGGGGGCTTCACTGCAACCTCCATCCAGCAATTCCTCAAGACCCTTGGCATCAGAGGCGCCAAATTAGAAAAAATTCTCAAAACGCTGGCAGAGCAAGGCCGCTTTTAGCTACGACTCCATATAAGGATAAGGTGTGGGCGAGAGACGGATTCTAGAGCCGGCTGCAGCTGCTCCACCACCTGGAGAAGATTCGGGATTAAAGGAGCGAAACATCTACAAAGGATGGCTCCCAGGTAATGACCCTGCAGCCTGACCAAAAGGCACTGGCTGAAGTGCAACAGGCAGGATTGTCTTGATTGTCATGTGGTCTCATCTGTGCGTGCAACTATTGCATTTGAAATAAATTATCAGAAAAGAAAATGGAGCAGATTTAAACGCACTTCCAACCAGTTCGAGAAAGACTTTATAGACAGACAGGGAAAAAATCCTTTGAGAAAATACAAAATTGAAGAGAACATTCATTACTGCACCACCTCCTTTACTTTTCCTGTCACATTTGATGGAATGACTTAATCTTTGCTATAAATGTTAGCATTGAGACACGTTTCTTAGATATCAAACCACGTGGAGGAGTTTCACTTACTGAGACAGTCCTGTTACAGAAGCAAACTACTTGCATTTATGAGCCCAGGCACTTCTCACAAATCAAGGGTGGATACAATTTGATTAGTAAATTTTTGTGTTTGGATGAGCAGTATTATCAGGAGAAGGAGTAGTGATACTCTTTACTGGCTGCTCCATCACTGACAAACTTTAGCCATTCTTCAAACAGAGTGAACCATTACTCTGTTTAATCACACAGAGCTGTGGATAGTTAAAACTGATATTGTTCACAACACAGCTACAGTCAGAGGAGAAGCTAAACTGCAAAGACTTGATTCAATGTCAGTTTCCTGAAATAAACTCAAACTTTACTGAGGTTATTAAACCAAGTTCAAGTTGAAACGCTGAGTGAGGTATTGGTTTAAAAATGTTTGCTTAACTGATTTGAATGAAACTGCAAAGTTACATATCGGCGCCCAGTGTACGGCAAAGTCTCTTACCCATTGTTCGCAATGAAAAAAAACATCCAGATTTAAGTTAATAGGTAATAAATTCCTATTGCATAATTACTGCATGGGTGATGATCTTTCAGCTGGCAACAAGTTATTTATTCACAAAACAATTGCCAGGCTCCAAATTAGATGCGCTTAGATGAGCAGCATTATCAAGAGAATGTGTACTGACACATGTTAACTGTAGTTCGATTTGATAATACGGAGCTGTGCAAATCAAGACTGAGGTCAACTAGAGGTCAACACAGCAACAACCATCAGATCAACTTGTTGAACGTCACTGTATTTCAAACTCATTGTATCTTAACATGAAGCAGGAAACAACAGAGTTAAAGTCAGAGGAGGAGCTAAACTCGAAAGACCAGATTCGTGTTACATCATTTTCTTGAAAGTCAAACTTAGTCAGAGCGACGGCAGAGCTGCAGTCCAGATAAACTTCTGTGTTTCTGTCTGAAAAAAATTCATCTGAGTTCATCTGTTCTTTCTCAACATCTGACTCAAATACTGGTGAGTACAGCTGATAATATTTACTGTTTCAACAACCAGCATCAAAACTTAGACCTTCAGTCCAACAGGAAGTTCCACTCTTTCCTCTTCACACTGACTCAGCATGTTTCTAAAGAAGTTCAATAACTCATCAATAATCAATAAATCTCTACATAAACTGTGTTTTTCTCTCTTTCTCTCTTGTTGTCAGTGTGTAGACATGTCTGCTGCCAGATGTCTGAGATCTGAAGATCAGTTTCTGTGCTCCATCTGTCTGGATGTGTTCACTGATCCAGTTTCTATATCATGTGGACACAACTTCTGCAAACACTGCATCACTCAACACTGGGATACTACTGGTCTATGTAAGTGTCCCCTGTGTAAAGAGATATTCAACATTAGACCTCAGCTGAAGACCAACACTTTCATCCGTGAGATGGTTGCTGAGTTCAGACATGAAGCTCAACAGAAAGCCAGCAGCAGCAGCTCAAAGCAACAAGCTGCCAAACCAGGGGAAGTTCCCTGTGACATCTGCACTGGAACCAAACTGAAGGCCCTGAAGTCCTGCCTGGTGTGTCTGCTCTCCTACTGTGACTCTCACCTGGAGCCTCATCTGACAATGTCAGGCCTGAAAAGACATCAGCTGATCCACCCTGTGGACAACCTGGAAGACAGGATGTGTAGGAAGCACGATAAACCTCTGGAGCTGTTCTGTAAGACCGACCAGACATGTGTCTGCATGCTCTGCTCCGTTTTAGACCACAAGACACATGAATTTGTTCCTCTGAAAGAAGAATATGAAGGAAAGAAGGTAGAGCTGGGGAAGACAGAGGAGGAAATTCAGCAGATGATCCAGAAGAGACGACTGAAGATTGAGGAGATGAAAGAGTCAGTGAAGATGAGTAAAGTTGCTGCAGACAGAGAGAAAGCAGAAGGTGTTCAGGTCTTCACTGCTCTGAAGGAGTCTGTTGAGAGAGGCCTGGACAAGCTCAACAAGGAGATCGAAGACAAACAGAAAACAACAAAGAAACAGGCTAAACATTTCATCAAAGATCTGGAACAGGAAGTCTCTGAGCTGATGAAGAGGAGCTCTGAGGTAAAGCAGCTGTCACGCTCTGAAGACCACCTCCACCTCCTCCAAAGCTTCTCCTCCCTGAAAGCTGCTCCACCCACCAAGGACTGGACAGAGGTCAGTGTCTGTCCACCATCATATGAGGGGACTGTGGTGAGAGCTGTGACTCAGCTGGAGGAGACACTCAGTAAAGACATGAAGATGCTGGTTGAGGCTGAGCTGAAGAGGGTCCAGCAGTATGCAGTGGATGTGACTCTAGATCCTGATACAGCACATCCTAAACTCATCCTGTCTAATGATAGAAAACAAGTTCACTGTGGTGACGTGAGGAAGAAGCGTCTAGGCAACCCAAAGAGATTTTCTAGATGTGTCATTGTTTTAGGAAAGAAGAGTTTCTCTTCAGGCAGATTTTACTTTCAGGTTCAGGTTAAAGAAAAGACCAAATGGGATCTAGGAGTGGCCAGAGAGTCAATCAACAGGAAGGGAAGCATCACTCTGAGTCCTAGGAATGGTTACTGGTGTGTAAGTTTGAGAAATGGAAATGAACATACAGCCAATGTTAGTCGTCCAGTACATCTCTCTCTTGGTTCTCGTCCTGAGATGGTGGGGGTGTTTGTGGATTATGAGGAGGGTCTGGTCTCCTTTCATGATGTAGATACTGCAGCTCTTATCTACTCCTTTACTGGCTGCTCCTTCGATGACAAACTTTATCCATACTTCAGTCCCTGTACGAATGATGGTGGTGAAAACTCTTCACCTCTGATCATCTGTCCTGTTGACTCATACGATGAGGAAACTGATGATTTCATTGATTTATTTTCATAAGAGAACAAATGTCCCGTTTGTTTTCTACAAATCTCACATTAGTGGTTATTTAGAGTTCGTTCTAAGTTTAAGTGTTGTGTATATCCCAATACAATTATGCGGTGCATTCATCTAGAATGCTCATAATATGGAGACTCTCTCTTTAAATATCTGTGAAATGCTTAAAGTTGTATGAGTTTAAGAGTTTAGTTCAGCATTTATTTTCAATTCTAGAAGAAATCAGGTTTTGAAGATTTTCTTTTTCTGGATAGAGGGTTAATTGTGAAAACTGGTAAGACTCCAATGTAAAAGATAGAATAGAAACCCTTTTCTGGGGTAATTAAACTAAGTTCAAGTTGAAATGTTGAGTGGTGTGTTTGTCTTCTTTGTCAATCTTTTATTATTCTTGTAGGCATTAAAGCCAGCCTGGATGTTGTAGGTTTTGAAGATACTGGAAAACAACATCAACATCTGATGATGTAAGTGATCATTGACCAGCTAAAGATGAGTGGAAGCTGGAAGTCCAACATAGACAAGCATCATGATCTATACACTGAATTCATGCTAACAACTTCATAGAGAGAGCATGTGGCCACAGTGTTCACTTTCTCAATTGTTACTGTTGAGGAACTGAGACCAATACATCTCTTGGAGTAAAGCTCCACACATGATGTTCACAACAGTTAACATTAGCTTGCTTAGGCTAAAATCATCTGGTTAAAGCTAACATAGGTGCTGTACATTGCATAAGCTATATTTTATGAGACTGACTTGAATAACACTGTGAAGTACCATACTGGTGCCCAGTGTGAGGCAAAGTGCTTTTGTCAACTGTTCATAAAAGTGAAAAACTAATTTCCAAGTTTATTCCTGCACTTCTATGGCACCTACAGTCACTTCCAAAAGTATTTGAACAGCAAGGTAGATTCCCTTGCCTTTGTTGTTCACTGAAGACATCTGAGTTCAAAAGATGAGTATGAGACAAGAGTTCAGAATGTCAGCTTTTATTTCCTGTTATTTACATCTTGATGTATTAAACAACTCGGGACATACCACCCTTTGTTTGAACCCATTTTTTAATCGTGAGCAAAACTACTGGAACATGTGACTGACAGGTGTTTCTTGTTGACTAGGTGTTGCCTTTAAGGTTGATTGTTCAAACATTAAATAGCTTTGCATGACTAGTGTACTTTTTGGCCTGGGTTGAAACCTATGAAATATGCATTTCTTGTTAAAGAGGATAAACCAACATGGAGACCAGAGAGCTGTCTATGGGAGAAAAGCAAGCTATTTTCAAGATGAGAAAATAAGGAAAATCAATCAGAGCCATTGGACAAACATTGGGTATAGCAAGCACAACAATTTGGAATGTCCTGAATAAGAAAGAAACTACTGGTGTACTGAGCAACTGATGATGAACAGGTTGGCCAAGAAGTTATGGATACTGTACAGAAGTACAGAGATGAGCCACAAAAGTTCTGGAACACAATCTTCTGGACTGATGAGACCAAGATTAGTCTCTACCAAAATGATGGAAAGGTCAAAGTGTGGAGAAAGAAAGGAACTGCTTATGATCCGAAGCATACAAGCTCATCTGTGAAGCATGGTGGAGGTAATGCCATGGCTTGGGCGTGCATGGCCACTTCTGGAACAGGCTCATTAATATTTATTGATGATGTAACTGATGATGGTAACAGCAGAATGAATTCCAAAGTTTACAGAAACATTTTGTCTGCCAATTTACGGAGAAATGCATCCAAACTATTCGGGAGTAATTTTATCATGCAGCAGGACAATGACCCAAAGCACGCTGCCAACAAAGCAAAGGACTTCATCAGGGGAGAAAGTGGAAGATGTTAGACTGACCAAGACAATTGCCTGACCTTAACCCAATTGAGCGGCATTTCACCTCCTGAAAAGGAGACTGAAGGGAGAAACTCCCCGAAACAAACAAGAATTGAAAGAAGCTGCGGTAAAAGCCTGGAATAGTATCACAAATGAGAATGCAACAGTTTGGTGATGTCGATGGGCCGCAGGCTTGAGGCAGTCATTGCAAGCAAGGGTTATACCACCAAATATTAAATGTTATTTACTTTAATTTGTTGTTTGTATTGTATTTATTTGTTCCATTAGTTTTGCTCACCTAAGAATGCTGCGGTATAATATAACACATCTAGATGTAAATACCAGAAAAATAAAAGCTGACATTCTGAACTCTTGTCTCATACTCATCTTTTAAACTTAAACCCAAATGTCTTCAGTGAACAACAAAAACAAGGGAGTTTGCCTTATTGTTCCAATACTTTTGGAGGGGGCTGTAGGTGGGGAATAGGTCACCTTAATTTTGTTTTAACTGTAAAGTGACAATAAAGATATTCTTTTCTATTCTTGTATCATAAAACCAATTAGACACATGTTGTGATCACAATATAAACACATTATTTTTAAATGAGAAAAAAGTCTCTACCTGGACTTAACTAAGCAAAGTGATAGGAGCCTCCTCTTCAATAATTATTGAATGGACAACGCAAGATTATTAAAAACTGGAAAGATAGTGGGGAACCATCGTCTTCCAGGAAGAAATGTGCTCAATTTAAAAAAATCCTGATTCACGATGACGGGTGATCACTTAAAAGTTTGGTGAAATCAAATGGAGAAAAACAACAGCAGAACTCAGGGCTATGTTTATAGTGAAAGTGAGCACAAAACGTGAAAAATATGAAGGGAACTAAGGGATTGATACTGAAAAGCTGTGAAGTCTTAAGAAAACCACTAATCAGTGAGGACAACTGGGAAAAAAGGCTCCAATCTGCTAGGGAGCATGAGGATTGCATTGGAGACATGGAAGGAGGTTGTGTCATCTGATGAGTCCAGATTGACCTTGTTCCGGAGTGATGGGGGCATCAGGGAAAGAAGAGAGGCAGAGCTATGATGTCCGGTTGCTGTAGTTGCTGAATACCTGAATATACTGAATGACCAGGTTATTCTATCAATGGAGTTTTTTTCGCTGATGCCACAGCCATATTCCAAGATGACAATGCCAGGATTCATGAGGCTCAGATTGTGAAAGAGTGGTCACTCTTGTCAACCATGCTTTATTTTATCCAGAAAACAACATGTATCGTTGTTGAAATGTGTTGGGTTTAGGGTGACTTATATGCACCTACAAACAGTATACCATCTCTACCAAGGTGAAACTGCAAATATTATCATCTGGGAGCTCACAGAGCTGCAGGACATCAAATTAGACATGCTGATACATTTAATATCTATAGTTTTAGTCAGCAACTACTAAAAGTGGCTTAAGAAATGTCTAACGCAGCATTATTAAAAGCTGGAGTGATGTTGGGAGACCATCGTCTTCCAAGAAGAAATGTGGTCGGTTTAAAAAAATCGGGATTGATGGTGATCAGTGATCACTTATGTTTGGTGAAATGAAATGGAAGAAAAACAACAGTAGAACTCAGGGCTATGTTTAATCGTAAAGTAAGAGCTTTTCCACACGGAAAATGTGAAGGGTACTCAACCACTAATCAGTGAGGCTAACCGGGAAAAAAAGGCTTCAATCTGTGGTGGGGCATCAGGGTGAGAAGTGAGGCGGATGAGGTGATGCCGCCATTATGCCTAGTCCCTACTGTATCAGCCTGTGGGGGCAGTACTATGATGTGGGGTTGCTGCAGTTGCTGAATACCTTGATGTACTGAAAGACGTCAAGGGCATATTCCAAGATGACAGTGCCAGGATTCAGGGGGCTCAGAATGTGTCGCTGGTAACTCTTGTCGCCCATGTTTTATTTTATCTTAAAAACAACATGTATTGTTATTGTAATGTGTTGTGGTCAGGGTGACCTACAGAAAGGGCGGGTACTCTGAACTGCTGTTTGGCATATAAGCGTAGACAACAGTCAGGACCTGTTCCCCGACCTGAAGGCACAGGGAAGCAACTCTTTCGTCCATCCGAGAGAACCCCAACATGCTGGCAGAGAGTCTTGGGGCAAGCAAAAAGCCCACCCCGGCCCTCCGCCTCTCACCCGGAGCAGCACCAGCAAAGAAGAGGGTCCAACCCCTCTCAAGGACTTGGGATACAGGGTCAACGCTAGGTGTCAAGGTGAGGCCGACTATATCTAGTCGATAGTGCTCAACCTCTTCCACAAGCTCTGGCTTCTTCCCTGCCAGAGAGGTGATGTTCCATGTTCCAAGAGACAGTATCCATAACCAAGGATCAGACCGCCAAGGCCCTCACCTTGGTCCGCCGCCCAATCCACATAGTACCTAACCCTTCCTACTCCTCCTGTGGGTGGTGTGCCACAGGGAGATGAGCACACTTGCTGGGCCCGACCGGGCCCCGTGGGCGAAGGCTCGGCCACCAGGCACTCGCCCACGAACCCCAGCCCCAGGCCTGGCTCTAGGGTGGGGCACCGGTAAACCTCCAGGCCAGGTAAACTGTCTCTCCTAGTTTTTCTGCATTCACAGTCTTTGGAACCGTTGTTTGTCTGTCCCTTTGCCTAGGAATAATCTGCCCTGGGAGACCCTACCAGGGTCAAAATGCCCCTGACAGCAGAGTCCTTATGGTTATTAGGACTGTCAAACTCCTCCACCAAGATAAGGCGACGGTTCTAGGAGGAGTGTATTGAAAGTGATATTCTAATTTCATGAAACAGTGTCTGTGGCCCAACATCAATTCGTGACACAAATTATATTGCATTTGAAATAAAAAAGATTGGGACAGCAGATTTGAATACGCTTCCACCCACTTCAATAAACAATTTATAGACAGGATTTACTTAATTACCTCTCTCTCTCTTTGCTATGAATGTCAGTGTTAAATCAGGTTTCTTAGATATCAAACCATGTGGAGGAGTTTCATGCACTGAGACATTTACACTACAGTTATAGAAGCAAACTACTTGTATTTATGAGCAGAAAGTCAAACCCTGGAAAGTTCTCACAAATCTAGGATAAAAAGAATTTCATTAGTAAAGTTAGGTGTGCTTAGATAAGCAGTGTTATCAAGACAAGAAGTACTGATACATTTAATCTCTGTATTTCTGTTTAATAATACAGAGCTGTGGATAGTCAAGTCTGATGTTGTTGTTCTCTTCATCCAGCAGAGGCCAACATGACAACAACCATCAGATGAACTTGTTGAACAAGACTGACGTGGCGCTGTGAATGGTTGAGAAAAGAGACATACTGATCTCTTTTTGAGCTGAAAAAAACTGACACCAGGAAAAAAAAATTCTCTATGTCTGTATATCCTTATATACTGTTCATTACATATACGCTTGTAGTTACCCCATATATTAATATCCGTGTATTTATACACTTTATACATTTATGCTTCGTTACAGTTTTTCCATTTACTTTAAAAAAAATGGGTTAAGAGTTAGGATTAGAAAAAACGTTGCACATTAATAAAGTAATTCTGATTCTGATTGTGAGTTTATTTTTGGACTCATTTCTCAACTTGAAGCACAAAATAAATCATGACAGAGCTGCAGTCAGAGGAGGAGCTAAACTGGAAAGACCAGATTCAACATCACTTTCCTGAAATGAAACTCAAACTTTGTCAGAGCGACGGCAGAGCTACAGTCCAGACAACTGTCTTTGTTTCTGCCAGAAGAAAATTCAACTGAGTTCATCTGTTCCTAATCAACACCTGACTCAAATACTGGTGAGTACAGCTGATAATATTTACTGTGTTTCAACAACTTACATAGCAGATCCAAGATTACGATTTAAAATTATTTAAAACAGCTCAGCCATAAGCACATGAAAATAGAAATATTTTTAACCTGGATTTAAAGGTGCTTACAGTTGGGGCTGATTTGAGTTCTGCTGGTAGTTTGTGGTATGACATCATAACAGGTAAATGCTGCTTCACTGTGTCTGGTTTGAACTCTGTGCTCCACTATGTGACCTGAGTCAGTAGATCTCAGAGCTCTGCTGGGTTTATACTCTGTTAACATGTCATTCATGTATTCTGGACCTAAACCATTCAGTGATTTGAAACCCATAGCAGAACTTTAAAATCTATTCTGTAGCTGACTGGGAGCCAATGTAAAGACTTGAGAACTGGGGTGATATGCTGTGATCTCTTTGTTCTGGTTAAAACTTGAGCTGGAGCGTTTTAAATAAGCTGCAGCTGTTTCATACTTTATTGGGGGAGTCCAGTCAAAAGACTGTTACAGTAGTCGAGTCTATTGGAGATGAAGGCATGAATCAGTTTCTCCTGATCTGTTTGGGTCATAGAGCCTTTAATTCTGGATATGTTCTTAAGTTGATAAAAGGCTGTTTTGGTGACTGATTTGATATGACTGCTGAAGGTCAGATCTGAGTCTATCAACACCCCAAGGTTAAGGACTTAGTCTTTAGTTTCTACAGACAGTATGTTTCTTTAGAAGTTTGATAACTCATCAATAATCAATAAATCTCTACTGAAACTGTGTTTTTCTCTCTTTCTCTCTTGTTGTCAGTGTGTAGACATGTCTGCTGCCAGATGTCTGAGATCTGAAGATCAGTTTCTGTGCTCCATCTGTCTGGATGTGTTCACTGATCCAGTCTCTACCCCATGTGGACACAACTTCTGCAAACACTGCATTACTCAACACTGGAATCATAAAGACACGTTCCAGTGTCCGATGTGTAATAAAGTGTTTGAAACAAGACCTGAACTAGACATCAACACTTTGTTCTCTGAGATTGTTGCTGAGTTCAGACATGAAGCTCAACAGAAAACCAGCAGCAGCTCAGAGCAACAAGCTGCCAAACCAGGAGAAGTTCCCTGTGACATCTGCACTGGAACCAAACTGAAGGCCCTGAAGTCCTGCCTGGTGTGTCTGCTCTCCTACTGTGACTCTCACCTGGAGCCTCATCTGACAGTGTCACGTCTGAAAAGACATCAGCTGATCCACCCTGTGGATAACCTGGAAGACAGGATGTGTAGGAAGCACGATAAACCTCTGGAGCTGTTCTGTAAGACCGACCAGACATGTGTCTGCACGCTCTGCTCTGTTTTAGACCACAAGACACATGATGTTGTTCCTCTGAAAGAAGAATATGAAGGAAAGAAGGTAGAGCTGGGGAAGACAGAGGATGAAATTCAGCAGATGATCCAGAAGAGACGACTGAAGATTGAGGAGATGAAAGAGTCAGTGAAGATGAGTAAAGTTGCTGCAGACAGAGAGAAAGCAGAAGGTGTTCAGGTCTTCACTGCTCTGAAGGAGTCTGTTGAGAGAGGCCTGGACCAGCTCATAAAGGGGATCGAAGACAAACAGAAAACAACAGAGAAACAGGCTGAAGGTTTCATCAAAGATCTGGAACAGGAAGTCTCTGAGCTGATGAAGAGGAGCTCTGAGGTAAAGCAGCTCTCACGCTCTGAAGACCACCTCCACCTCCTCCAAAGCTTCTCCTCCCTGAAAGCTGCTCCACCCACCAAGGACTGGACAGAGGTCAGTGTCTGTCCACCATCATATGAGGGAACTGTGATGAGAGCTGTGACTCAGCTGGAGGAGACACTCAGTAAAGACATGAAGAAGCTGCTTGAGGCTGAGTTGAAGAGGGTCCAGCAGTACGCAGTGGATGTGACTCTAGATCCTGACACAGCACATCCTCACCTCATCCTGTCTGATGGTGGAAAACAAGTGAACCATCGTGACATGAGGAAGAATCTTCCAGACAACCCAGAGAGATTTTCTAAATATTTTAATGTTTTTGGGAAGAAGAGTTTCTCTTCAGGCAGATTTTACTTTCAGGTTCAGGTTAAAGGAAAAACTGAATGGACTTTAGGAGTGGCCAGAGAGTCAGTCAACAGGAAGACAAACATCAAACTGAGTCCTCAGAATGGTTACTGGACCGTTTGGTTGAGAAATGGAAATGAATACAAAGCTCTTGATGATCCTCCAGTGTCTCTCTCTCTCTTGGTTCTCGTCCTGAGAAGGTGGGGGTGTTTGTAGATTATGAGAAGGGTCTGGTCTCCTTTTATGATGTAGATACTGCAGCTCTTATCTACTCCTTTACTGGCTGCTCCTTCGATGACAAACTTTACCCATTCTTCAGTCCCTGTAATAATGATGGTGGTAAGAACTCTGCACCTCTGATCATCTGTCCTGTTGACTAATACCATGAGGAACCTCGTGAGCTACTTGATGCATTTTTATTTTGAAACAACAGATTCCCTGTTGGTTTCCTACCGGACATCTGTGGTTATTTAGACTTTATTCTAAGTTT
>NC_061771.1:31121211-31161211 GCF_022458985.1 Mugil cephalus
ATAACATAAAACAGAGACATACACACTGCCCCTCACAGACCTCCACACAGATAAATAAACAAAATAAAACGCATCAGGTGTCTTCCATCCTGGTCTTCAGCTAACATCATGCTAACATCATGCTAGCTGGATGTGTTTGGAACAATTCAAGAAAAGCATTTTCTCCAAAGTCAGATGAGGAGATTTATGTGAATTTCAAGTCTTTCGTAAAATACAGGACGTGGTTAGCCTAGTTTAGAACAGAGGCTGAATTCCAAGGGAACATTTTCTGACTGCTAATCGTATATATATTTTTTCATCTCCAAGCTGTAAATGTACTTGGATTTCCTTTCAGAAATCTGGTCACCTTGTCATATTAGCCTAATATTAGCTAAAAGCATCTAAATTAGCCCTAGCAACATTAGCCTAATCCAGCTTTCTGTTGTCGCTACGGTCAGTCTCTGGTTGCCGAGGTAACCTTCATATAAAATGTGAATGAATAAATGGTGAACAGTGTTTCCTTCAGGTAAATGTTTTGGGAACTTCAGTCCAGATTAGTTCAAAACAATTTACTTATTTTGGTCTTTGAGCTAAGATAAACACATCCTGACTTGAAACACACACCATCCTCCTCATCCAACGTTAATTCCTTTAAAGATTCACTCTGCAACTTTTCTCAGCTTCTAGTGCCTTTAATCCTCTATAGGACACTGAATGAAAACTACATGCTTCTAAACCTCACTGAGAGGAACAGGGACACAATTTAAAATGTGCTGAAGTTACCAAATGTGGTTCCTTTCCCTATAAATGGTTAATACAGGAATATGACTTCCCCCTTCAGTCCCGTTGCTTTTACGTCTCTGGGTCGGGATTTCTGAATGTTGAGCTTTTTCAGACATTGCAGAGTGCACCTTTAAAGCGAAGCCCAGTAAAGACCAGCATAGCAAACAGCTTCTTTCTGTCCAGTGTTGCTAAAACGATACAAACAGCAGCCCCCTCGCTGACTCCACGCCTTCAGCAAACGTTCGTTGTTGATGTTCAAAAGTAACCGGCCGGCATCCTGGGACTCAGTTGAACGCTTCCTTGTTGATCCACATCAGGGTCCGCGTCTCGTTGGGTTTGCATTCGTACTCGATGTTGCTGAATTTGTTGCCAAACTGGCAGTGCTCCCTCTTGTAGTAGTTGTAGTACTTGGCCTGCCAGACCGTCTCGAACGTCCCCGCCTTGTTAAACTGCACAGAGAAAGAGAAACAACCTGTAATTTCAACCTTACCCATCGTGACGTCACCCATTGGAACATGAGCCTCGAAAATGAAGCCCAAAGTGGGCAGAGCCCGCGGTCGCCATGTTAGACGAGCTTTACTCCGCCCACACTCGGATCCTCCTGTGTTCAGGCGGAGCTAAAGCAGTCTGGATGTTGAGACTCGCCCACCCAACTCTCTGCTGCCTGTTAGCTCAAAGCGTTAACACCCTTAATTATGCAGAATTTTAAACCAAAATCGTTTTTTTTGTACCAGACTGTAAACATGTTTAATAATGCTGTAACGTTGGGGCTTCTTAACATGGGGGTCTATGGGGATTTGCTCCCCTTTGGAGCCTCAAGTGGCCACTAGATGAACTGCAGTTTTTTGCACTTCCTCATGGGCTTCATCGCTCGGACCTGAAGGTTGCCACTTGGTGGAAATGAGTAGAAATAGATGAAGAAACATATGCATGACTTAATCTTCGAAGTCTCTACTAGAACTGAGGTCTCATCCAGACTTCACATCAACATCCGTCCTGACCTGGTCTCAGTCCACATGTGGAGCTGGTCTGAGACACATGTGACCTCCTTCCTTTGGTTAATGTGAACACACAATGAGTCCTGGGTCCCATTAAAGACCACCTACTCAACAGAAGAGGAGTTTAACTAATTCACTCAGATAAGGCGTGATCATAGTTTCATCATCATAAACCATCAGGTCTTCTCTTTGGTTTGTTGTCTCACCTCTATGCTGACTTGAACTGGCTGCCTGTCCCCGCTCTTGGTGTGCGGGACGCCCTCGGTGTTATACTGGCCGTGGTAAACCACCGACTCCTCGTCCCTGGACTGCTGCTCCAGAGGGAAGATGATGCCGCCGATGTTCATGTTGCTGCAAAGAACAAGAGGAAGTGGGACAATCCACGAAATGGAAGCTGAGCTGGAGGAAACTGTTGATTTTAATCTGATAAAAACAATGAAAGGAGCTTTCTGAGAGAATTAAAGGCCGCAACTAGTCGACCGTCAGTCATAGGTGACCGCCTGAGCACAACTTGTCAAACACCAGGTACGCTAGCTAAAACAAACTAGGAAAAAATATATTCTGTAAATAAATATGGACGACGTGTCTCCACTTCCTCTCATTGGCCCAAATGAAGAGATTTCCTCTGGGATAAGGGCGGCGCCATCATGGGAGTCTGATCAGTACAGTCTGAGGGCGGAGTCACAATATCGATGCCCCGCCCACACTTCCTCAGACTCATTTTCATTTTCATTTAATTAATGCTCTGCTCTGCCTACACCAGATACAAGGAAATGTTGGATTATGAATTGAACTTAGAAACTTACACAGTCCCACAAAACCGCTTTACGGAATGGTTGGCGTGGCAACTGCTGGTCGCCATTATGCCACTTGAACATTCATTAACATTTCATGAACTACCTAAAATGACAGAAATCGGGAAAAATATTTAATGTGTATTTTCTTGATTTAGTTCGGCTCAAGTCCCGCCCACTAACATGGAGGGGGAGGAGCTTATGACCTACATACTACAGCCAGTCACCAGGGGGCGCTCCACTTGTTATTCCTCAGGGAGTGAAAGCAACCAGAAATATAATAAGACACGGTGAGAGAAGCAGAAAAAGAGGATTAATAATATTTAGCTAGCTAAGTGATGCTAGGCTAGTCTTGGATACATAACATTAGTAGAAGTGTTAGCTTATCTTAGCTCCCCCATGTTTTTCTGTGAAGTACCTTGGTTACTTTGAATAGTGCTGTAGAGAATCAAGTTGTTATTTCACAAAGCAGTTACCTTATTTCCACCATTAAGATCTGCACAGGATTTATTCAGAATGAGGATAAATAATAACAAGCTGAACGATGCTAGGCTAGTCTTAGATACGTAACATTAGTAGGAGTGCTTAGTTTATCTTGGCTCAGCCTATCTGAGCTAACAAAGCATCTTATTTCCACCGTGCAGATCTAAACATGATTTATTCAGACTGCTGCAGCCTGCAGGAGGAAGGCCTCCTCTTCCTCGTTCATTTTTCATCCCTCTAACGCGCATGCGCCCCGTCACCGCTACCATCGGCTCCTCTTACGTGGCCTCGACGCTTCCAGGCTTCACCACCACCTCGATCTTATACTTGGAGCCCGTGAGCAGCTTGATGGTCCGGTTCTGACCGAACCGGGTACCGTCCACCTTGAAGAACACGGGCCCGTCGTTGGGCTGGATCCGCAGCGCGATGGCGATGTTGATGATGGCGGGGACGTCGTCCATTGTCCCAGGACAGGTGTCGGTACTGGAGGAGGGGGAAGGATGCTCGGATGCTGCAGAGGGACCAGAGTCCAGCTGGATGACATCCGGGCACGGCTTTCTAAATAAAAGTCCGGCCAAAGAGGGAATAAAACAAATAATAAAAAAAGAAATATAAACCTGAGTCTTTATTTAAACGTTTATACATATGTATTATATGTTTATATGAACGCACGATACATATTTCAACATCTAAAAATCTAATTTTATAATAAATATAATTTTCAAAATATTATTAGTCGAAATTAATTATAATGATATAGACTTCTATAATAATAATGATATATATATAAATTGTATAAATATAATTTACACATCTAATATTTAATCATATTATTAATTGATGATATACTTGATATATACATATCTACAATTTGTAATTTTTGATTGATATAGAAAATAATATAATAAACTATATATGCTGAATTTATTTTGTATATTTATCCATTATAATATTTATTTATTGGATCGTTTTATTTTTTTATTATTGTCCTCTGAAACCTTAAATTTGTTAATGATAAATTTAGACCTTTAACAATTTTTAATTCAGTACTTAAGGTCAGTTTAGCGTCTTCACCATTATATTAATCAAAGAAGCCTAAATGCTGTCATAATAATAAGTATAGTTTGGAAGGAATTAAACAGGCTGTGGTTTAATTCATCTGATTAATTCAATTACATAAACATCCTGATGGATTCAACACAGACATCAAGTTGATCGTCACCAGTTTATTTACATCAGTTCATTTTCTTTCTACATGATCCGTTTTTCTTTAAAATAAAAACATTAAAAAAAAATTATATGTACAAATGATTGTGTGTATTCACACCGAGTATAAAATACACATATATTAAGAGTATAAAGTGAGTGAGAGTTTTCATCTGTCCAGCTCGGCCTGCAGGATGTCCCCCCACGTCTCCACGTCCAGCGGCGTCATCCTGCGACCGAGCAGCTCCTCGGCCGAGTCCACGCGACTGTACCGTCCTCTCAGCCAGTCTGTCTTCACACGGCAGCGGCTGTAGTTCCTCACCAGCGTCACCTGCAGGACGTTTAGAAAAACAGCATTTGATGAAAAGTCTCAGGTCTATGAAACTCTGAGGCAACGACATGTTTCAAAAAAAAAAAACGACAACGTGTCTGAACAACGAATGAGCCAACGTCAACTCTACTGGAAATAAAAGAGAAGAAGAAGGAGGAGGGGGAGGAGGACAAGAAGAAGAAGAAGAAAAGGAGCAGGAGGATGAAGAGGGGAGAAGAAAAGGAGGAGAATGCAGATAAGGATGAGGAGAAGAAGCGAGAGGAGGAGGAAAAGGAGGAGGAAGAGAAGGAGGAGAATGAAGAGGAGGAAAAGGAAAAGAAGAAGAACAAGGAGAAGAATGAAGGGGGAGAAGAAGAAGACAAAGGAAGAGAAGGAGGAGAAAGGATGAAGGAGGATGAAGAGGGGAGAAGAAAAGGAGGAGAATGCAGACGAGGATGAGGAGAAGAGGAGGGAGGGAGGAGGATAGGAGGAGGAGGAGGAGGAGAGGAGGAGGAGGGAGAGGAGGAGGAGGAGGAGGAGAGGAGGAGGAGGAGAGGAGGAGGAGAGGAGGAGGAGGAGAAGAGGAGGAGAAGAGGAGGAGGGGGAGGAGAAGAGGAGGAGAAGAAAAGGAGGAGAATGCAGACGAGGACGAGGAGAAGAGGAGGGAGGGAGGAGGAGGAGGAGGAGAGGAGGAGGAGGAGAGGAGGAGGGAGAGGAGGAGGAGGAGGAGGAGAGCAGGAGGAGAGGAGGAGAGTAGGAGGAGAGGAGGAGGAGGAGAAGAGGAGAAGAGGAGGAGGAGGAGCTAAGGAGAACAACACCAGAATAAAATGATGAAGAGGAATAAAGAAAACAAAGATAAGAAGAAGAGAAAGAAGAGGAGCTGATGAAGAAGGATAAATAAAAGCTCTATCTGTCCTCCTTGTCCTAAATGTCCTCGTCTCCATGTCTCTGTCCACACGGAGTCCAGCTCCTTTGTTCACCCCACGAGGAGTGAGACTCAGAGAGGACGGATTTATTCCCCATTAGCTCCAGGACGTCAGCGGCCTGTTGTCCTGTCCCTGTCCCCCCTCACCTTCCAGGAGAGGCCGTCCCTCCTGTCGCTGTCCACCTCCCTCTGGCAGACGGCTCTGACCAGCTGACACTGGCTCCTCCACAGCTGCTCGCTGTGCTCGATGATCCGGTGCCACAGCTTACACGTCCCGGCGGCGCTGCACAGGCTCCCGGCGTCCAGCTCGCTGAAGATCCTCACGCTCATCTCCGTCGGCAGCGTCTCCGCAAAGTTGTGAGCGCCGGCGGCGGCGGCGGCGGACGGCGTCGGGGCGGGTCCCCCGTCACAGAGGAGAAGCACAGACAGGATCCCAGGGCGTTCGTGCTGCATGGTGGCGCCGAGTCCGACGGGCTGAGGAGAAACAACACGGGGTCTCTGAAGGTTTCAGCAAGTCGCATCTAAGACCATGTTTCAATCATCCGCCGCAGCTTAGTCGCACATAAAAGAAACACTCTTAAAAATCACGAGTAAAAAGATAAAAATAAGTTTTTTAGCTAGTGAAATAAAATATGCAGTCACAATTGACAATAAAGTTGACTTGACTGAATGGAATTGTGGACCTATAATGAAAACACGTGCTCATACTGAGACTTTTAAAGGCCTTAAATTGGGACTTTTTCATAAAAGTCCCAATTTAAGCCCTTTAAAAGTTGGACTTTTGGACTTTTTAAGGAACCTGCCACATGAGAGACTGTGGGCGGCTTCAGGCATCTTTTATTCTTGCAGTGGAGGGTCGTGCGTTTTCCACCCAGGCCTTCAGTGACCTCTGACCTTATTCAAAACACCTCTTAATGCGATCGTTATGACGCCACTGCTACAGAAAACATCAACATCATATGGATACACAATAAAACAGGACCTTGCAACTTGTACATCCCATTGTGTTGCTCCGTATCTATGTGTAATGACAATAGTCTGACTGTTAAAGCCGGCAGTGTTTCTTTTCTTCTCTGGTTTTCTGGATGGGTTTAACTTCAACTTCATTTAATTAGTGAGTTAACTTTGGTTTGAGCAGCAGCAGAGACGTGAACATTAATATTTTTACTTTATCATGAGCCGATCAGATATGTAACTGTAAGTCTCATCTTTGTTTTGTGGCAAGTGTGTAAATATTTTTAATGCACTGTTGTTATTGCCTTATTGTATTTAAAAGCTCGGACAGGGACAAAGATTGTAAATTACCGGAAGCTATTAGTCTTATTTGTATATATCACATTTTCCCAGGTGTCCCGACAATATCTCTGCTAAATAAACAATACAAAAATAAATTATGTTTAATCATTTCTGCCTGAAACCTTAGATACGATAAGAGAACATGATGATTAAATGAATCGCACATTGGGAAGTAATTTGTGTTTTGCTGCGGCTCCAAATCACGTTCATCTACACGATGCTCGTCTCCGCCCCGGCTAACAGGCTAACATGCTAGCTCACCGAAAAACTCTCCGGCGTCAAACTATTTCCAGGCCTGACGCCATTTCACGCCGGTTAACGGTGAATTCGTAGCGTTGTGTGTGTGTGTGTGAGGAGAAACCACCAGTGTGTGGTTTTGTCCCGGTTCTTACCTCCGTCGCCCTCGTTGACAGCTGACGGTTTAAATGTCTCCTCGGTTGTTTACATACAAACGACCTGCGCATGCGTACGATGCTCGACGTGAATTTAACGCGTTTTTTTTTTTTAAAAAAAAGCAATCGAGGCCTATTTTGTAATTATTTTTTATTTTTTAAACAAATGAAAACATCTAGAAAGTGATTTAATCCAGGATAAAGTAGTTAAATGTTTTTCGTACTGTTTGTATATTACGGATGTACGTTTTTTTATCGAAAACCTGCCAGATTGCATTCAATAATCCGCCAATTTGATACAGAATACAGGCCAACAAAGCTGTTTTATTGTAAAATACAAAAGTCAATGTTTTTTTCAGAGTTATATTAATTTATTCTTTAATTCGGCGTAGTCTTTTATGAAATGCGCAAAAAAACAACAACACAACAACACAATCTCAACAGTCGAGGGTTTATTTATTAATGGCAAAGCGTCTGCGCATCCTCTACGCGCATCCCGGAAGTTTTTGAACGACGCAGTTGTGCAGAAGTTGTGGATAAATCTGCTTTTCTAAGTTTCAGGTGTTCCTCCACCTCAGGTAGGCACAGGGGGCAGGGGTGAGACTTGGTCGGCGACCCGGTGCACGCTTCGGTAATTGTTTATTCAAGTCAGGAGGAAGACTGGAGGAAACAGGAGTTACCGAAGCTCATTTTCAAACCTGAAACTCTTTAATTGTGATAATAAATCAAAGGTTATAACTCGGTGCTGTGTGCAGCCGCATTCAGTCCCTCCTGCTGAACTCATGTCCGGGTTCGACCTGGTTCCGGTGGACGGCTCCGGGGATCCAGTCCACCTGCCGCCCGGGGACACGGTCTTGGGCCGGGGTCCCTTCCTGGGAGTGAGTCCTCCTGTTTCATGGCCTTACTTTTAATTAAAAAACTAATTATTTAATAGATTTAATGATGTTCTCGTGTTGAAGTAACTGATCTAAAAGCGTGACAGTTCTGACTGGAGTCTGGTCAGCGCTGCATTTAAAAATCAAGTCTAAAATCAGCAGAATTGTGAGTGCAGCCTGGTGGAGATGGTCTGCGATTGTGTTTTTATGTGTTTGTTTGTTTGTTTGTTTGTTTGTTTGCTGCTGGTCTCAGGTCAGTGATAAGAGAGTGTCCAGACACCACGGGCTGCTGCAGAACCTGAACGGACAGCTCAGTCTCAAACCGGTACTTCACCCCTCACAATAGTAATAATAATAATAATAATAATAATAATAATAATGATAATAATAATAATAATAATAATAGCAGAATATATCTTTATTGTCATCGTATAAGTAATATAATAAAATTGCAGGCGGCTCATCACAGTGCCATAGTATACACACACATAAAATAAGTAAATACAAACATTACCCATTACCATTATTATTAACATACATTATTCAAAAACAATAGAAGATCCGTCATATTGTCCCGTGTTTATCAGCGTGATATGTTTGGAGACTGGATGGCTCTGAGGAGGAAACTGTTTTTATTTATTTATTTGATTTTCTGATTTATTGTGGACATATGAGCAAATAAACTGAAATGATAATACAAAAAAACAGACAGTTGATACTAAATAAATAAATGAAATAAAAGAGCAGCACAGTCCGAAAAGGGGTGAGAAGAAGAACAACTTATTACTAACTCCCCTTCTCCATAAATTATTATTTATTATTGTGGATTTATTGTTTGTATCCATTTTTATTTGTGTGAATAACTGTAGTAAAAATAAAGCCAAATCTCCATTTGGAAATTGGGATAAAACCAAAGAACCCAACGTGTTCCACATCAGGTTTTATTCTCTTGAACAAAAAAATACAAGTGATTTCACTGGAGGAGCCAACGTTTGGACGTTTTATTTAACCTGGACATCAGGCCGTCTGTGAAATTCAAAGCTTGGCTACGTGTTTCCTCCGTTTTCTGAGGCTAGCTGGTTAGCTGAGGCTAGCTGGTTAGCTCCGGCTACAGGTATCGGTGGAAAGAGAAGCTCCTCTAGTTTCAAGTGGGACTCGACACGGGAGAGTGGAGCAGAGAGGATTGTGGGTGCTGTTGTTTTCCATTTTAACCTCTTAATAAATATAAGCTCTTATTTCTTTAACTACAATATAAATAAAATACACATGGACAGTTGTTTTTATACGTTTAAAGTCTGAGAATCTAACACAATCTGACAAACCCACGACCAGGCTGATTGTGTTGAGTTCTCTGACCAGTTGTTTGCTGTTGCCTCGTCCTTCATGTGGCCTCACGCTGCTTCTCCTTCTGCTCTTTAGACCCACGCGAACCCGTGTTTCGTCCAGTCGTCTCTGGCCGACGACCCCCGCCCTCTGCAGAGAGACTCCTGGCACCTCCTCCGTCATGGAGATTTCTTCTCTCTGCTGCCCGGTCAGTTAATCTACAAGGTGGTGGCCGTGGGCGGAGAGGAGCGTCCTCCCAGGTACTCGCCGCCTCTGAAAGCTCCTCGTGTCATTCATTAAATCAGCGCCTCCGCCGTTTAAAGGAGGCTCCGCGTTTTATCTCCGATGGGTCCAAACGTCGTCTGTTGACTCACGTTGATTCACTCCTCTTTTACCTCCTCATTGTCTCCTGAATCCGTTTGAAGTTCAGATCAAACGGGCCCAGGAGAGGACACTCGACTCCTTTCCACCGCGGAGACGGAGCTCATTTAAATGTGATGCTCCGGTTCCAGCCCTTCGTCTTTGAAGCTTTGAGGTAAAATGACGTGTCGCTTCCCCGCAGAGACGACCCGACGTCTGAACAGGAGGCGCGACTTCGTGTTTCTCCGGAGCCGGACGTGGACTCGCCTCCTGCAGTTGGACGGGATCTGAAGAAGACTCCAACGTCACCGTCAGACGAGGAGGAAGAAGACGAGAGTTTGAAACAGGTTTGCAGGCAAATGCTCGGATAAAATAAAAAGGCAACACTGTTCTGAAATATGAGCTGGAAATCAAACAAATTCATAAAGTCTGCTTAAGGCCGGGCAGTGCAGGTGAATAGGGTAAAACTTTTAACTAAAAGATATCTCAATGAAACTTCTCCAGCTGACTATTGAATAAATACAATATGTTTTTTATCTACTTAAATATTTGCTAATTTGCAAACATTTTCAGAAGAGAAATCTGAATAATGGTTAAAATGAGGTTCAAAATTCTTGTTTTATTTTGTTTACATATTAGGTTTCCAGGTATTTGCAGAGGGAGTTTTGAATATCTATGTTTATCTCTCCATAATTTGAACCAATCACGTTCTCAGAAATCGACACCAACTAATGAGAGTGCGAGTTTAGCTTCAGATCGATCTTTCTGCTTTCATGATTGGTCGCCAATACGAAGGATATGACCATATTTGGACCTGGCCGACTTCTGCAGGAGAAAAAGAGCTTCACAGTAGAAACATGACTGATAGATAATTTAGGAGTAAATTAGAGATGCAGCACAGGCAGAATGTAATGAAATGAACAACTCAGTGTAGATTTTGAAGCTTTTTTTTAAAAAATAATTTGACAGAAAACATGTTGATGAAGCAAAAATAGCAAAAAATCTCAGAATTGATCACATTTCCTCATAAAAATGTTTGAAAACATCATCAGATATTCACACGAGTCCTGAAAGTAGACAAAGGTCAAACACATGAAACAGGAAAATGAGCCAATATTACACGTCAGCGAGTTGTAAAAGACACAAAACCCTTTAAGTTTTTTTTTTTTCTTTTCTTATTATCAAACCGAGGTCAAATCAAAGTGCAGCTTCTTCTATTTCTTGTGTCTTGCAGGACGATCAGATTAATGTCGCTTCATCTTTACCAAGAAGAGTTTTACCTGCCTGGATGCTGGCGTCTACAGCAACGCCAAAGAGTCCGTCCTCCGCCTCAAAAGGTACCACCCAGAGGACAATTTGTCTCTGTAGACTAGTGTTTCCCAACCTCTCCTGAGCCATGGGACGTATTTTACATGAGAAAAGTCCCACGGCACCGTACCAAATAACAATAACACAACAAGTATAAATAATGAAATAATGACCCGCGGCACAGTGGGTGGGAATCACTACTGTAGAGGACAGTGTCTCTCTCTGTAGAGGACAGTGTCTCTCTCTGTAGGGGACAGTCTCTCATCTCTCTAAATTGGTTTCTTGGTTTAGTTCAGTCATCTGTGAAGAGGAGGAAAGAAGCTGCAGCACCGTCAACCACCAGCACTAAGGCCACGCCCATAACTAGCACCGCCAACCAGGGGGCGGGGCCTAATGAGGAAGAGGAGGAGGAGCAGGAAGAGGAGAAGAGGCCGAGGAAGAAGAGGAGGAGAATAAGTGATGATGAAGAAGAAGAAACTCAGACCAGAGCAGTTGAGTGAATTGTGTCTTTCTTTAGTTCGTGTCTCTTCTTGTAGTTCCTGTCTCTTCCTGTAGAGGACAGTGTTTCCTCTGTATTGTCAGTAGTTCCTGCTTCAGTCTTTATTAACTGAGGTATCTTGTGACTTTCAGGACGTGTCTCCAGAGGACGTCACAGGCGGTGAACTCAGGTCCGATGCTAGCGAAGAAAAAGTAAACGTCGCTACGTCTGAAATAAAGAAGAAGGAGGACAAGACGTCCAAAAACAAACAAACAAACGATTCTGGGTCCAAACGTGGAGTCAGGACGCCGTGTCCATTTGGGAAGGACTGCTACAGGTACGATCACACTTCACGTCTTGCTTCTCATTCCCATGAGTTTGGAGCCAGAGTCTGATCAGAGGGCGGAGCCACATTATTGATGCCCCGCCCACACTTCTTCCAGACTCAGTCTCGTTTAATTAACACTACACTCTGAAGCTACAAGGAAATGTTGGATTAAACACTGAATTTATGTTTAAAAAACGTTTTAACAACTGCTCATTGTCCCACGGGACATCTTTACGGAGCGGTTGACATGGCAACTGGTGGTCACCATTATGTTACATCCTGTTTTAATAGCGTCAAATAACTGAACATTCATCAACATTATATTAACTACCTAAAATGACTGAAACTATCCTTAAAAAATATGTTTTACTTGTATTTTAGTGATTTAGTTTGACTCAAGTACCGCCCACTTATATTGAGGGGGTGGAGCTTATCATTTGTACAGCAGCCTTCAGCCACCAGGGGGAGCTCTACTAGCTTTGGCTTCACTTTAGAGGAGTTATTCCACTGTCCATCTTTATCCTGTGGACGTCAAACTTCTCTCCAGTCGCTTAGAACTGAAGAGGATGAAACGTCTTCTCTAAATCTCTGCCTTTTTTAAAATGATTTTTGGATAATTCATGCCCAAAGCGACTCATTTCCTCTGAAGAGGAGGTGAAGTGCTCTTGAGCTGATGAACAGGAAGCGTCTGCTGACTTCATTAAACCTAAAACTAAAAAAGCTCTAATCGAAAACAGAAACCCTGACTCTGGTTTAAATGAAGCAGATAAAACATCCTGTGGACATCATGGATCACGTCTACGGTTTCTTGTACAGGAAGAACCCGATTCACTTCCAGGAGTGTAGTCACCCCGGAGACAGTGACTACGAGGAGGAGGAGGAGGAGGTGGAGGATGAGGATGACGACCGACCTGAGTGTCCCTACGGCACCGACTGCTACAGGTCAGAGCTCATTCATGTCCCTTTAGAACTCGTTATAGTTCAGTCAGGACCCGTAATGTAATCCTTTTACAAAACAACCGTGAAATATTTGAAGAAAAATAAGTTACATTTTGGTGCGTTGCTGCCATGAACAGTTTAGTTCTGGACCCGAGTGTTGCCTCATGGTTGCAACTCAACTAAAACAATGTTTTAAAACACGAATAACAGTTACTTTTAGTAAAAAAACGAAACAAACTGCAACTAATGTCTTTAAATTCATCCTGCAGGCCAGGTTGGACCGTCTGATGGCCTGTTTGTTGGCCCGAGGGCCATATGTTTGACACCCCTGCTTTAGAAAGCGTAACTAAAGACCAAAATATGTATAATGTTTACATTTAATCGGGCTCCAGACAGACTGCAGTACCTCCACGACCTATGATTTAAACCCATTGTCCTCGTTAGTGGACGATTTAGTCTGCCCTCTAGTGGTAGCAAAGTTTTATTTATTTATGCTTATTAACGTTTTTAGTTTCATATGACGCACAAATTTAACAAATTTTATCAATAGCAATGAGCTACAACGTCGCTAATTAGCAAGTACTCATTTGAGGACGTTGGGACTTCATTGCTCTGTCGTTGTTCAGCCAGGTTCAGGTATTAAAATAAACCGGTTTGTATTTTATCACACTTTGGTGACTTTATTATCATATAAATAATGAAATAATACCAGTGTACACATATGTGGATATTGTTGTTTGTTTTGTCTTTTTGTAAAAAACAAACAAACTACTACTTCTTGTTCAAAGATGATGCTTAGTTTTTGTACGTCTTAGGTCCCCGACTCTTGTTAGTTACAGCGTTAGTGTAGTTATCACATTTAAGGCCTAAAGGAAAGAAATGAAGGTCACAAATCAGTTTTGTCCCTTTTGTCTTTTCTTTGACCTAAATTTCAGGGCAACCAAAGTACAGGACAAGATTTACAACAACAAAAACACTTTTCACACCCAGGCATCAGTCGGTTCAACGTACTTTATATATATATCTAATAATTTAATTTATAAAGTGTGTTGTAAAGACCTGTAAATGTCATTGTTGTTGGAAAGAATCTCACAAACTTTGTGTTCACCTGCAGGAAAAACCCTCTCCACAGGAAGGAATACAAACACACGAAGAAACCAGGTAAAAATGTCTCTTAATATCAAATGAATGTTCATGAATCATCATTAAAACTAGAACGCCAACGTCGGGTTGATTGTCCTGATTGTTTCATTGGTCTTCACTTTATTCTACAGACACATGTTTGTTGTGTATTAAATCAAACAATCATAAGTTCTTCATAAATTTTATTCACTTTTTATATGAGCCACCTTTATTTCTTTTATGAGACGTTTTATAATTGAAAATAATATAAAAGTAACTGGGCATGTGTTGTTGTACTTCAATAACCTCCTTAATTGGGGATCCTCTACTTACTATATGTGTCCTGTATTAAACTCGACCTAGTGCCATTTATAAATATACGTCATTATTATCATCATTTTTGCATTTATCCTTTTTCTAAAATATATTGGATTCATGTTAATGTTTGTTTAAAGAAAGAAGAAAGAAATGTCTAATCAACCAAATATTTTGCGACCCCCCCTGAAGAGCTATGATTTAAACCCATGGTCCTCGTTAGTGGACGATTTAGTCTGCCCTCTAGTGGTAGCAAAGGTTAAAACGTATTATATATATGACTCGCAAATTTAACAAAGTTTATCAATAGCAACAAGCTACATCCTTGAGAAATTCTCTAAGAAATAAAAAAGTTTCACACCTGATGTTGGAGACGAGTGCACTTGTTATTCTACTTCTTCTTCTCGTCTAAAAGGCTTCTTCGGTTCTAGTTTCTCTGGTTTATGATATTGTCGCTTCGCGTCTCTGCAGCTCGCAGCACCCGCGCCGTCGCCACAAAGAACGAAGACGACGGCGAAGACTCTGAGGACGACGACAGTTTCATCAACGACGACAGCGAAGACGTGGGCGACGACTCGGACTACGTCCCACCGGACGACGACGACAGCGGCAAGGAGGACGTCAAGAGGCTGCAGAGGGAAGCGAAGGTCTTTCTGAAGAGGAAGAAGTAGAATGTTTTGTTTTTTTTAACATCATGACAGAATAAGCCTAGTTTTACCAGGTGGTTTTATCAGGGGTTTCAACTATTAAGAAAGTTTGAGCTTCCAGAAAAGCTTTACAGGACCTATTCCCTGGTCCTCTCATCAAGATCTTTTTTTATTTTATTTTTTAAATTTTTTTTGCAGCTACCAGGCGTCTCCACAACGACTCTCTTGTACCTTTTTTATGAGTGAGTTTAGTTTTCTGGGAGGAAACCACTACAAAACTGAATGTGAATCCATTAGTCCAGACCGTAGCGGGAAAAAACCCTTTTGTTGTAAGTTTCCACTTCATTCTGCTCTTGTAAATATTTTTCTATGTCTTTTAAATACGTCCAATGAAAACAAAGTCTGTCCCGTGGTGATTTTGTGGAGTTTTAGCAATACTAAATCCAACAGAATGATCTAATCAGCAGCACAGAACCTAAGCTCAAGAAGAGAAGAAATACTTCATGGACCTTCTTTCAGTTCTTTTACCGTCAGTAGGAACTGATGTGATTGTTAATGTCTAAAAAAACCACTGGTCTGGTTCTGGTTGAAGACTTTCCCAAACCATAGAAGCTACCAGGAGGAAATGTCTTCAGCAAACCCTGGCTAACATTTGCTGTGTTTCCTTTCCCCTAGAAATGCCCAAAATCCAAATATCGCAATAAAAATAAACTGGTAATGGAAACATTTCCAAATTCCTCTCATATATCTAAAGCTAAAACATGAGGTGGTTTTTCAGACGTATCGATAGAAAAGTTTATCATAAAAGTACAATGAAAACATTTTTTTGGTATTTCCCCAGTGGCGAGAGAAGAGAGTTATGGGATATCACAAGATGAAACTTAACAAGTCACAGCTTATTCACAAAACAAATTTTAATGTAAACCCGTCCAAGAGCAATTGGACTCAGAAATATCACCTTTATTTTGCAAAAAACTGTAACAGAAACTTAGCTACTGATGTTAGTTACTGTTAGTTCTGAACCATTAACGCTGATGTAGATTGTTTGTCATCGTCAGGAGTTGTGCAGTAGATGAGGATTTTCTACCTTGACCATGTTGGAGGTCGTTTACCAAATCATAGGGAATTTCACTAACAATGCATCAAAATGAATCAGTTCTTCACAATAAACCACACGGATGTGTATAAAAGTCAGAATAAGACACAGAACATAGGAGAAGTTCCATCAACAAATCTCTGTGTTTTTGTTTTTTTTCCATTTTGTACGATTTAATTTGAAAATCCATTGTGATGTCTCGTCAGCTCTCTTTAAGAGAATTCATTATTGGACGTCTTTAATGTTTTAAGATGTCATGGACATGTTTTGTTAACCCATCCATCGACCCAACCTCCTCCTCACGCCAAAGTTTTGGCTTCGTTAACCACTTCCTCAAACGTCCAGCCCGCTGTTGGCACTGTGGCTTCCTGAGTTATCACCTATCAAACTAAATGTCTATTAATTTCCTGTCAATCAGCTGATTCATTAATCAGTCTAATTAGTTCGGTGTCTGAGCGCCTGAGGACGAGTCCAGTCACCACATTAGACACCTCCCCATCGATGGCAGCAATGAGAAGCTTTTTCAACGTCCTGTAAAAAGTGATTAAAACTGGAGCCATTGATCAGTCTAATGTGTTCCTTATCCTGTATGTAATTAACGGTGAAGGATATCAGTTATTAGGAAACAGATCAATGAACTGAACTGACCTACAAATGTCAACAAGAATCAGACCGGCAGCAGCAACAGAACGGAGGTAAACGTCTGAAGGTTCTCAGTCATCCAGGACGTTGGTTATGTCCAAAAGGGAGGGAAGTTTGTGAGTTGTGAAACAACAGCAATCAAGTCAAATGTCTTGGAAAACTTTGAACTAGCTAGTAGCTTAAACTAGTTTTTTTTTTTATCTTATTTACATGATGGCATAAGAATGGGAATGAAACTTCTTAGGGACAGAAGTCAGGAGTGTAGATGATGTCTCCGTCCAACCTCCTCTCTTTAGACAAGGTTTTCCAATCTGACATAAGTTGCGTTTCCATTCGCCCTAGAAATGCGCAAAACCTAATTATCTCAATAATAATAATAAAAAAAAATGGTAATGGAAACACCGATGTCTGGAGATGATTCAGGGGGTATTGATACCAGTTCATTTGAAGTCCATCTTACTCAGAATGATAAGAATTTAAAGAGAATTATGGGATATTATGTAAAGACAAGACTATACCAGAGTTACAGCTCATTCGCAAAACAAACATTCAATGGAAACACGTACAAAGAGCTTGTTGAAATTTCAGAAATATCACTTTTATTTTGCGAGAAAGTGTAACAGAAATGCAGCCATTGATGTCCTCCTTCACTCTGGCTAAGATTTGGACGTTGCTATCTTCAAAAGAGTGTCCTTTGTCCTTCAGGTGTAGGCTGATGAGTTGGTTCTCCTGTGTTAATGGGACATGTGTTTGTGGAAGGGTTGTTGATGTACAAAGCTACAAATCTACACTTTTTGGATATGATTAGATAAACATTTCTACTGCGCTTAGCTAACGTAGCATGATCAGCTGATGTGGATGTAATGTTGACATTCTTTTCAGGCAGAGGTCTTCATGAAGGAAGGAGTTAGTTCACAGGTAATGACGGCAAAGTCAAATGTCTTCATATTAACAGACAGGAAGCATTTAGCTGCTAATGCTAATGGGATTATTGTGTGTTCAACTAGTACCTAGTAGAGTTCATATGATGATATTCATGACTTTGTAACTGGAGATTTTCTTGGAGCTCTGAGTTAATGAGTTGTGACGTGTTTGCTGAGTTTTAATCTGAATTTAGACATATAGATGTATATTTTTACTTGAGATTCCCAACAGACCGTCTTTTCCTTATGACATTTTGTTAGCTTTAGCCTTGTGGCCTCTAGATGTTAACAGTTACTTAGCGCTAGTGTTCTCATGACTTCAGTTAGTTTAGTATTATTTGATTTGATGTTAGTTGTATAGAGTTTCTATTGTATTAAGTTTATATATATATATATATATTATTTAGCCACTCAATAGCTTGTTAACTCCAGGTTAAACTCAGATAACAAACCCTTTTTGTTCTGACTGATGGCACTTGGTAGCCTAGCAATGTTAAGCTAAAACAACCCAGAATGCAACACTCTCTCCAAGGTCAACATTCATCTTTTGTTTAATTTAGCTTGAAAAACTGTGTCAAATTAATTCATTTCAGTTCATCTAACTGTAAAAATTAGAGTCATATTGACAAATAACGTCATCAATCACATGGACGAACATTAAATATGATCCAGAATGAAAAAGACATCCTACAGTTCATGTTCAGATCCAAGCTTTAAATGTGTTCACAGTAAATGAAGTTCAGTCAGAACCTTTGAGATGACGTGGGTTTTCCTCTGTGAACGACCGACAGAGTCAACAACGTGACACCCTGAAAAGACCCTTGAAGACGTTTCCTTTCCAAACACAACATCTGACAAGTGTCCTCTAAATTTCCCTCACACATGCAAAAAGTCTCTGAGTTATTCCACGTGTGAATACAAACCCACCACGTCGTCTTTGATTCCAGCTTTGATGCTGGGAGGGTTTTAGTTCTCGTCCTCAGACCTCAAACCTTTCCAGATGTCTCTCAGGACCCTTTGAAGATCGATCAATGATATCGACCAGATATCTGTATGGAAGAAAAGTTAATATTTCAACAAATATTGGAGTAGAATCTTGGCTCTGAGGTGAGATCTGTTTAGGGAGGATGACTTTTAAGAGGTTTCTGAAGCAGAGGAGAAAATGGTGGAAAGATTCTCCAAACAGAATGACAGATTGGATGGTGGAGAAATCTGGCGGGTTAGCGATCTCAGAAATAGTTGAAAGCTGAGTCATTTTAATACCAAACGGGTGTGGTTGTATTAAGAATCTAATGGAGATTAGATTCTATGATTAAGTCTATGGCCTTTATCACCAAAAGTGTATTTTTCTCCAGCTTTTAGGATCGATTGAAATGTTGCCTCATACCTAGAAACCTCCTCACTGAGATCAGAGTTTCTGTCCATTCCTTGGAATCACTCCTAAGATACGACCCCTTGCTGGGTAGTTTTAGGCTGTGCTAGGAGCTAAATGAGAGGATTCTCAGAATCTGATGTATGAATCCGACATGAGTCGACTGGTTCCTTCAACACATTGACCTGACGGAGTGGTTGGTTTGATGAGCTCCACGGGGCAGCGTCACCTCAGCTGGAGGCTCTCTGATTTATCCACGTATCCATCTGAGGTCTACCTCAGCCGAGCTACATCCACGTCCTCCGTCACTCGCAGGGACGACGTCCGAGTGACGTCATCGGCCGACTTGGCGGCCACAAACGTCACCAACCTCAGCGAGAACCTGCTTGCCTTCTTCAGGCGCTTGCTGTTGTTCCTGACGCTCACGAAGCAGAGTGTGTTGATGACCCCGTTGCTCATGGCGATGCACTCAATGATGTAAAAGGCCACCAGGGAGTTCCTGTCCCTGGAGATGAGGGTGGGGTAAAAGTCGCGCAGCAGGGCGAAGCTGTAATACGGCGTCCAGCACAGGACGTAGGCCACCAGCACCAGGATCAGCACCACCACCGTCCGGCGACGCCTCTGCAGGCGCTTCCTGATCTGCTCCGTCTGGAAACCCGGGACGTCTTTGAACCACAGCTCCCTGGAGATGTGGGTGTAGCAGACGGCCATGACGGCGACGGGGCAGATGAACTCCAGGGCGAAGATGAGGAGGAAGTAGGCGCGGTAGTAGACCTGCTGGTCCACGGGCCAGATCTGAGCACAGAAGGTCTTGTGGGCGTGGCCTTCCACGTGAGGGTACGTCGTCTCGGAGGCCATGTACGCCGAGGGGATGGAGATGAAGATGGGGACGATCCAGACGGTCAGGATGACGCAGTACGCCGTCTGGTTCTTCATACGAGGCCTCAGAGGGTGGAGGATCGCCATGTACCTGCAGACGCCAACAGAACAACAGAACAACGTTGATCCGAACTTAAAATGCAAATGTCCTGAAGGTCCATTAGTTCAAGGAAAGGACAGACGTCATCACTTGCTGCGTTTCCATTCCTTCTAGAAATGAACAACTCCTAAATATCGCTATAGAGGGTATCCATTGACGTCGCCTCCTCCTGAGGCCACGCCCCCCGGGGGACAAAAACATGGTGAAATGTATCAGTAAATACCTGGAAAAATGTGGATTATCAGATCAAATTACGGATTAACTTGACTTAACTGGACTTAACCATGATCCATATGAGCTAGTATGGATTTGGAAAAGTGGATTAGCCTCAGTTTCAGTTAGTTTCAGGTCATTTCCATTATGATGAATGTGGCTAAATCAAATACGCTAACAATGAGAGCTTTACTGAGAGGTAACGTTAGCCATGCAATACTGTAGCGTTAACAGGATGATGAGTGATCACAGATATTCAGTTTATTGTTTTACTGTTGGAACTGAAACAGTTACTGTCGGCCGTAACTACACCAAAACAACAACATCCACAGAACGTAACTTAAGAAGTAACTTAAGGTATGACTTCATCAATAAATGCAGCATAAATTAATATTAGCTCACACTAAATGAACCACAACACCAGGTTTCTGTGTCTGGATTCCAGTTGTTTCTTCTAATGCAGCGATCCATTTACTTCTCTTTTCTTTGGCAGATATCTGTAAAAATATAAAATATATCTCTGACTGCTTTTCAAATCTGTTGGTTCAGTCAATCACACAACAGCTCTTAATTTTTAAATTAATTTTACAGTTTAGACAATAGTGAAGCCCATTATTCAAAAACTTTACGAGAGTTACAGCTCATTCGCAAAACACAATTCAATGGGAACACGTACAAAGAGCAATTGTAATTTAACGAAGTTTCAGAAATATCACTTTTATCTTTTGAAAAACTGAATGGAACGGAAACTTAGCTACCGATGTAGACTCTTGGTTCTGAACTCCTCCTCTTCTTCTTCTTCTTCTTTGTTCTTTCATTCTTTGGATTCCTTAAATCTTCGCTGAGGCTTCAAAGCTTCCTGACCTCATCTTGGTGCCACGAATAAAGTTGAAAAACATAACACTAAGTAAATATTTAGAAGTCTGGAAGTGCGGTTTGATGAATGTTCCCTCATCCCGAGCAGGACGCTTCACATCAAACAGACGAGCTGATGATTTATGTCCTGCTGATATAAAAGCTGCTGCTGACACTTTAGGACCAGCCGTGCTTCCTGTTTCATTCATCATGAAACGTCCACTGGCGTTTATAAAGGGCATGTGTGGAGAGGAGAGAAGGGTAATCTGTGTGTCTGTGAAGAAGCGTTAGATCCAGACATCTTCAGAGTCTTCAGCAGAAACAAACATTTCAGTTTCCTGGTTTGCTTCCAGAAGACGTTCCTGATCTGGATTAATTAGCTGCCGATGTTTACACTAACAGCCGTACGTCCGACGTCTTTCATGTTAGTGGCGCTTCTGTTTCACTCAACACCTTCAGCAGTTTGAGCGTGTTTTATAATTATATTTCAATCTTCACGGGTTAATTTTATTTTAGATAAACTAGTGGTTAGATGTAAGTGTGTAATCTTTGTTTTCATTTTTTTTCGTTTGTTTGTTTGTTTGTTTGTTTATAGGAAAGTTATACTGAAAAGATGAGAATGGGGATATCAACGTTTGAAAAATATGTTTTTAAAAGTTTCTAGGGGCTGGAGAGAGTGTTGAATTCTGGATAGTTTGTAGCTTTTAAGTTGCTAAGATAGGAAATTATTTCATTTCTAATTTTGCATTTATGTTGCAGTTCTACAATTGTTTTTTTTACTTGCAATGGAAATGATGCAATGTTTATCCTGAGACCTCAGCGTTTGTCTACAATGCGTTTTTAATTTCTCCATTTCTTTTTATTTGGGTTTAGTAGGACGTAAGAACTATAAACACCTTGAACAGGAAACACTTTTTGGAAAAAACAAAAAAGATTTACTAATGCGTGGACACTGGGGCTATTTCAATAAAGTCACAAAAATGTAACAAAATATGTTAGTCTTCATGTCCCCGTGTGAGGACACAGGGTCTCGGGAGGTTAAACCAAGAAAGATTATACTGCAACTGGGATATTTGAGAGTTTTTTTTAGAAATGTGGGCATTTCCATGGACAGTTTTTTATTGTAATATTTAGGTTTTTGCATTTCGAGGGGGAATGGAAATACAGCAAGTGTTAGTAATTCAGAACCAACAGTGTTTCAAATATAAGAGGGACTAGCTCCTTCCAAACAAAAGCTATAGTTTTATGTTCTGCTTGTTTCATTGGTACATATAAAAGAGGGTTTCCTAGGCATCAAGAGTCTGGGACTTCCACTAGTGTCCGCTACAAAGACGTGGACGATGAGAGAGAGTCACTCATTAACTAAATTTACCAAAGATCAGACCAAAAAATTCAAATATTTTCACATATTAGTCGATGACTTTGAAGCTTGAACTTCTTTGGTGGAAACCTGGACCGGAACATGGACACCCCGTGTTTGAGGAAGGCGAACCCACCTGTCCACGGCGATGGCTAGGAGTGCGTTGGTGGACACGTAGAGCGACACAGTCCGCAGGTAGTTGGTGGCGGCGCAGAGCACGAGGCCATGCTCCCACGACAGCTGCTTCACCACGTAGTAGTCCAACAGGAAGGGGCAGCACACCCCCGCCACCAGGACGTCCGACACCGCCAGGTTGGCGATCAGCAGGTTGGTCAGGTTCCTGAGCTGCTTGTAGCGGGCGAGGCTGGCGATGAACAGGCAGTTCCCAATGCCGCAGACCAGTATGATGCCCACCAGGACCGCGCCAATGACGATGGTGGCCACGAAGAACGCTCGGCCCCGGGTGGTGTCTGGGATCTCGTCCAGAGGAACGTCGTAGTCCAGAAAGTTGCTGGTGTTGGTTGGGTCGCCCATTTCAGATCAGGTCGACATGCTAGGACTCATGTGTCTGCAGACGTAAAACACAGAATCACCACGTCCAAATGATCTGATTGACCAGCAGATCTTCACTGGAGCAGAATCAGTTCCCATCAAAGAGACTTGGACATTCATAAGAATGTTAGCTAAATATGACAATGTTAGCTTAAACAAGCTAATGGTAGCCTGAAAAAAAAATAATTTAAGCAACTACATTAACCAAAACAGGATAATGTTAGTGACCATGTTAGTCTAAAAAGCTAACGATATCCTGAGAAAAAGTTTAGAAGTAGTGTTGACCAAATGACAATGTTAGCTCCTATGTTAGCCCAAACAAGCCAATGGTGGCCTGAAAAACATAATTTAGCTACAACTACACTAGCCTAAGAAAAAGTTCATAAGTGGTAAGGTTGGTCAAATATGACAATGTTAGCTCTAGACAAGCTAATGGTAGCCTGAAAAACATCATTTAAGCAACTATATTAGCCAAAACAGGATCATGGTAGTGGCAAAACAAGCTAGCCTGAGAAAATGTTCATAAGTAGTAATGTTGGCCAAATACGGCGATGTTTGCTCCTATGTTAACCTAAAAAAGCTAAGGATAGTCTGAAAAAGAATTAAGTAACTATATTAGCCAAAAAAAAAAAAAAGCCCAAACAAGCTAATGGTAGCCTGAAAAACCAAAACATAATTTCAGTAACAATTTTAGCCTAAACAAGAAAATGTTAGCCATTAGACAAAATCGCCTGAAAAAGAAATAAGCAACTATATTAGCCAAAACAGGATAGTGCTAGCGGCTATTTTAGCCTAAACAAGCTAACAGTAGCTGGAAAAATGTAATTTAAGAAAATATATTGACCCAAACGATAAAATGTTAGCCATTTAATTAGCCTAAACAATGTAAAAATCTTTGCTGGAGTAGAACCAGTTCTCAACAAAGAGACTCCAGAACAACTTTACTCCACAAACAATTTATCTAGAAAATCACAACAACTCAACCTTCACTCGACTCCAACAGGAAACATGGCTACAGTGTTTTATCCACCCATTCATCCATCCACCCCGAGCTCCTCTCCATGCCAACCCTGTGATTTTATTATTGCTCATGTTGGGTGATGAACCTTGAAGAGCGACAGCGGTCGACTGCAGGTTCACTGTTTGATTTAGAGTTTTTAAACGCATCATTTTCACGATGCTGTTGATGGAGTCGCCTGGTTACCGTGTTCATGTAGAGTACTCGTCAGATTTGTCCAAACTCTGGGGAATGTCACGTCTCGACTCTGAAAACCTTTCAGAGTTTTATTACCAAAGAGCAGCTTCAAGAATCAAACTCAACACGAAAACACTCACTGCACTGGTCATCAGACCTGTTTGAAATGAGGATTTAACATGCAGTCTGATAAAAAAAAATAATAATTTAAAGAAATTCAACAGTAATACTGTAACAATTGGTGTTTATTTAAAAATAATATTAAAACATCCATAAAAATTATGTTACTCCACCAATTTAACACTAAGTTGCTCTTAAGTAATTTAAATAATAATAGTATGAAAAAGGAAACTCTTAAGAAAAAAACAAATACAAATAATAAGAAATAATTCTTATTCTTATTTATTATTATTATTATTTCCCTCCATATGTTTTTGTTCATATGTTGCTCATATTGTTATTATTATACCATAGTGATAAAATGTGCAAATGTTGTTTTTACAACAAACTTATCTTTGTTTTATTTTTTCTTTCTTAACTTTCCGTGTTTATTTATTTTTTTCGTGGCATAAATTCAATTACACCCAGTTACACCTGATCGTGACAGATTGACTTGACTGGGAGCCAAGCGATGCTAATGGCTAATGTTTGTTTATGATGGTGTACGTCATTAAACTAAATTATCTGGTACTGACGGGATCCCGATTGATCAGTTGATCAATAAATGAGGAATGAAGGTCTCCTCAGACCCACAATCAATGAATCACATTTAATAATAGATGCGGAGCTGGGGGTCACATTAGATCACAATAAAACATGTGTTAAATGGATCTGTCTGCGGATTGTTCTTCAAAATATATTCTACTTTTTAATAAATAAAAACACACTTATTTCAGTTTAATATTTCAGTTTTTTCTGGCACTAATGAGCCTCCATACATCAACCAACCCAGCCTCTAAATTAACTTGAAATTAAAATAAAATAACTTCATTTTTTGTTAATAGTTAGAGCAAAATCAAGAGACAAAAACAAAACAAATAAAGAAATACGAAAATATATTGTCAGTATTTGATGAATTATTTGAGTTTTATCTCATTTCTTCATTAAGTCGAGTTACTATTCGTCTGAATCAGTGAGAAAACAAAGTTATAACACGAAACCCGACGTTAAATGAAAAACACGTTGAAATAAAAGAATATTTAAACTCTCACCTGAAGCTGCTTCTCTCCTCCACGGACTCTGCGTCTCTGTGACGAGAACGCGAGTAAAGCGCGTACCCGACGACCGCCCCCCCCCCCCTTCCCGCCCCCGACCCACCGCACACCGAAAGAAAAAAATAAAAAATGTATATATATATATATATATATATATATATATATATATATATATATATACATACATACATACATACATTTTTTATCATTTTAATCTACAACTCTAAAATCATCCTTTCAGACAGAGTAGTTATCAATCAACAACTGGTTAGCACCAGTTAGCATCAGTGTCAGATTATCGGCGTCAGTTATCAGTTAATATTAGCATCAGTTAGCATCATAAACAGTTAGCATCAGGTGAGTATCTGGTTAACGTCGATTAAAAACAACTTTATGGTCAGTTTATGATCAGTGATGAGATACTAACAAACAGTTATCAGCTAGCAACACGTTAGCATCAGTATCACGTTAATGAAAGTGGGTTATTGGGCAAAGAGACACAAAACAACCAGGGTGGATGGAGGGGTTGATAAAACCTGCATTAAAGAACTAAAGTTTGTTTTGTTGAACACACTTTTGTCGACGTTGTCATGGGCTGATTACACACAGACACGTGAGCTCAATATCAGAAAACACAAGAAAAACGCAAATTCTGAAAAAGCTTTTTATTATTTTATTTTACAAAATGAGACGTAAGCCTGAGGTTTTTCGTTTTTCCTCAAATTTGTTTTAAACAAAAGCTTTACCACAAAAAAAAACTACCTTGGGGAAAAAAAAATATCTTTACACAAAAATAAAAACATAAAAAACTACTTGTGCCCGATGGAAGTCCAGGAACCAGCGTCCACTCAGAGTCTCTTAGTCCCATCAGACGTGGGACTACTTCCTCTACTTCTTGGCGTAGGTGATCTTCATGGCGCAGGTGGCTGTGATGCGGAAGCCCTGCAGAGCGTCTTTGGCCACGCCGGCCTGAGTGTCGCTTTCAAACTCCACGAAAGAAATGTCGTGTTTCCCCGGGACGAGTCGCACCTCCTTGAAACCAGGAAACCTGGAGACGACCGAGAGAAAAGTAGATTAAAGCCCGGGACAGATAAAACTAGTCCAGAGAGAATCAACATTTATTGATTGTTTGATTTAGGGGCGAGTTTTTATTTTTAAAGACTTTTGTTTGATTATTTTTTCTGCCTCTTGTCTCTTAACTCTTATGTCCTCCTCTGCATTTTTGTAATTTTTTTCAAAAGTTTTTTATTATTATTATTATTTATTTATGTATTTTTTAACTTATTTGGTGATAATTTTGGCTGTGTTACAGCTTGTGGCTTGAATTTCTGCAGGAACTCTTCTCTTTAGCCAAAAAAATTATAATTATATATATATAAATTATAATTATATAATTATATTATTAAATTATTGAATATTTCAATCATTTTCAGGATTTAAACTGTTTAAACAAACAAAAAAAAAAACTGAATTATTTTCCATAAAATAAACAGTAGGTGGACGGGACTTTGGTGGTTATTAGAGTCTTGGATATGTCAAAGATTAACAATTAAACTGATTTAATTGCATTAGTGTTTTTTATGTATTTATGTATTATTCCCTGTAGAAACCTGCCCCATTGACTTCCATTATAACCACATTTTTTAACCTGGCTGCTATTCCAGTATAAAACCATGTTAACATTTCATTTAGAAGAAAACTAGTGATATTTGACATTTTTACTGTATTTGATCAGATTCAACCATTTTCTCATTGTGGGTTGATGCATGAAGTTCTTCATTAATTATAATGAAGCCGTGTAACTACCAGGGACAACGAGTGTGAGTGTGTGTCGGAGGATTTTATGGCAGTTTCTTTATGCGTGTACATTTTTAACCACAAAGGTGTCCAGTCAAAATGACACTGAATTTCAAAAATCTGACTAAAGAAAAGTCTGCACAGATGTTAGGGAGGAAAGTGGAGACGTCTCTGATCCATTCACCCACTTACACCAGCGGTGACACCATTAAATCAACCATTAATGTGCTCATCCGTAAAGCAGAAGCTGCTTTGATTTGTAATTTCTTCCCCGGGATAAATAGCATCAAGAAAACATTTTTTATTGTCCATTAAAACGACAGGAGACTACGAGACGCGAGCTAGCTTATGCTAAGCTAAATAACCCGAGCCTAAAAACAACCACAGAACTCACTGGTTGAAGAGCATGGAGAGCATCATCTCGTTGGTCTCCTCTGGGAGGTTACTGAGGAACAGGATGTGGTTTGGTGGGTTGTCTGGAACCTGAGAGGACGACAACATCTGGATCAGCACAGAAACTAAACATCTGGTCCAGTTAAAACCAGAATCTAAAAACAGGGTTAAAGGGGCTGCAAGGAAACAGAAAAATCTGCTCATTTTTATTTTGATAACTGACAGTTCAGAGTGTTCAGTTTGAAGCTTCTCACCACTTTATTAGGAACAGTTTAACTGTGTATGAAAACAGATCTGATGTTTTTTTTTTTTTTACCTGTACTGCAGGTGAGAGCGCGGGAACAGCAGGTACCTGTGAACCAGAAACACGACAATGAGGACTGAACCGAACATTAAACCCGACGCCTCCAAACAGGAAGCTGCACTCACCGCCGACGGCTTCTTTGCGGCGTTGGCCACCAGCTCCTGAGCTTTCTTCTTCTTGTCCTTCTTCTTCTCCTTGTCGCCGTACGTGCCCTTCATCTTAGCGATGACCTCAGAGTCGGTCTTGGCGTACTGTATCCTCTGGAAAACAACCGGACGTCCAATTAGAGGTTGGACAGAGATCACAGCGGCCACAAGGAGGGACAAAAAAAACCCCACAAAGAGACACAAAACAAGGAGGACAGGCTTGGCTTATCATAGGCTAGCTATGCTAAGCTAATCGTCTGTTGGGTGAGACACTAAACAAACTAAAACTACCCAACAGAGACACAAAACAACCAGAAAGAGACAAAAACAGACACACAACAGCCTAAAACTACCTAACAAAGATACAAAACAGCTTATAACTAAACAACAGAGACACAAAACAACCTATAACTAACCAACAGAGACACAAAACAACCTAAAACTAAACAACAGGGACACAAAACAGCTTATAACTAAACAACAGGGACACAAAACAACCTATAACTAAACAACAGAGACACAAAACAACCTATAACTAAACAACAGAGACACAAAACAACCTATAACTAAACAACAGAGACACAAAACAACCTATAACTAAACAACAGAGACACAAAACAACTTAAAACTAACCAACAGAGACACAAAACAACCTAAAACTAACCAACAGAGACACAAAACAACCTATAACTAAACAACAGAGACACAAAACAACCTATAACTATGCAACAGAGACACAAAACAACTTAAAACTAACCAACAGAGACACAAAACAACCTAAAACTAACCAACAGAGACACAAAACAACCTATAACTATGCAACAGAGACACAAAACAACCTATAACTAACCAACAGAGACACAAAACAACCTATAACTATGCAACAGAGACACAAAACAACCTAAAACTAACCAATGGGGACACAAAACAAAACAACTTAAAACTAAACAACAAAGACACAAAACAACCTATAACTACACAACAGAGACACAAAACAACTTAAAACTAACCAACAGAGACACAAAACAACCTGTAACTAACCAACAGAGACACAAAACAACCTATAACTATGCAACAGAGACACAAAACAACTTAAAACTAACCAACAGAGACACAAAACAACCTAAAACTAACCAACAGAGACACAAAACAACCTATAACTAACCAACAGAGACACAAAACAACCTATAACTATGCAACAGAGACACAAAACAACCTAAAACTAACCAATGGGGACACAAAACAAAACAACTTAAAACTAAACAACAAAGACACAAAACAATCTATAACTACACAACAAAGACACAAAACAACCTATAACTAAACAACAAAGACACAAAACAACCTGTAACTAACCAATAGAGACACAAAACAACCTGTAACTAAACAACAAAGACACAACACAGCCTACAACTAACAAATAGAGACACAAAACAACTTAAAACTAACAAATAGAGACACAAAACAACTTAAAACTAACAAATAGAGACACAAAACAACTTAAAACTAACAAATAGAGACACAAAACAACTTAAAACTAACAAATAGAGACACAAAACAATCACAGACACAAAAACAGACACAACAACCTGAAACTATCCAACAGAGACACAAGACAACAGCAAAGAGACACCACACAAAGGAGCTGGACCTACCATGGGCTTGTTGTAGAAGGGGAAACCCTGCAGCTGCCGCAGAGCGTTGGTGGCGGCGGCGAGCTCCTTGAAGACGACGAAGGCCTGTCCCCTCATCGCCATCGTCTTCAGGGCCACGATGTCGACGATCTGGCCGAACTGGGAGAGGAGAGCGTAGAGCGAACGCTTCAGCTCTGAGGACGAGACGAACCCCGTAGTTAGACCATCGATTCAGACAAAAACTTCACCAGGAACCGAGACGGCGTCAGTAACGTCAGGGTTCTGCTGCCTCCGGCCACCAGGGGGAGCTCTCCCACCTCCATGTTCATATAGTCTATGATCTACACACTACACTATCAGATACATGTTTGACGTTTAGGATTTAAAATCTGAGTGAGAACAGCTGATTATTAAGGTGATAAAAAAAAAAACTCACCTTCTTTCTTGACTTTGTCGTTGATGTTGTTGATGTAAATTGTGTGGTTCGGTCGGATATCCATGGTGGAGTCTGAGGAAACAAAAAACGACAACAGGTTCAGCTTCTTCGCTGGAGGAAATCTAATTCAGTAAAAGTTTACTCGTCTCCATCAGCGTCACATTTAGAAACGATCAGATTAAATAATTAACAACATAAACATGGGTCTCGTGGTTGTTTTTGCTCCATCAAGCACTCAGACTAATGTTTACATACAAGACTCTAATAATATGCAGACAACCTTTTCCTTTATAGGCACAAAACGTCTTCTTGTCGTAACGCTGTTATTTAAAGATAAATGTCTGTTTAGAAACATGAATGTGCTTCGGATTAATTAAGTCAAGTTTAAGAATAGTCAAGAATAGTCAAGTTGGGAATAGTTTACTTTATTTGTAAGAGACTGAAACAAACAATACACAAACAGCTGTTTTATTTATTAAAAAATGAAGCTGTACTAGTTTTATTTAAAAGGTTAATAGTGTCTATGCATGATGTTTCTTTGTCTTTTAAAAAAACTATTTCACTTTGTACTAAATTAATAGTTTTAAGTGGTAACAGACTAATTACACTATCGGATGTTTTATTTATTAAAAGCTGTACTAGTTTAATGACTTGGACAGACTTTAATTAGTTGTTCACAGTAGCTTGGTTGCACATAAAAGAAACACTCTTAAAAAACAGTTAAAAAAATAAATAAATAAATTATAATAAATGTAAATAAGTTATAAGTATTATATAGCCAGATAAAAGAGAAAATAGTGTAAGAAAAAATTGTACAGAATTATCTATGAACAAATGTACATGTTTAAGGTTTCTCTCGTCCTTTGCTAATTAGCTCTAATTAATAAAGTTACAGTAAAAATAAAAAATATTATTACAACCGTTTTTATTTAATTTAAGAACACTTCATAGACCCGAAGAGTTTTTTTTTAAGGTTTTAAACATAGCTGCTCGCTTCAAGCTACTGTTAGCATACGTTAGCCCAACGTTAGTCCGTTAGCATTCCTAGCGATAGCTCAGCGAATATTAGCTCCCAGCGTAACCGCTTCTGATGCTCTTTACGCGGGGAGGTTTTTCATCGTTTCCTCGGTCTGTCCGGCGCATGAGAGAATCTGTAGACGGGAGAGGGGCAGAGAAAAGTTGGTAAATATAAACTCACCTGCTTTAAGCTCACACCGCTCACTTACAACCGGAAACACGCTGAGGGCGCCCGCTGCGGATTTAACGAGCGCCGCCCTCTACCGCCGCCAGCAGGCGAGGAGGAGAACTGCAGGTAGATAGATAGATAGATAGATAGATAGATAGATAGATAGATAGATAGATAGATAGATAGATAGATAGATAGATAGATAGAAACAAAAACAAATAAATAATATAAGCAATAAAAATAATATACAATATTTACAATACAAGAATTAAAAGAAGTAAATATGAAAACTTATGAAATTGTTGTGAAATTAAATGTACAACCACTAACAACCAAGTGCATACAAAATATCTTTGTCTGTTTTGTGCTTTTGTGGTTTCACTTAAATCTTTTATTTTCCGTGAGAGGCGACAACAGCCGGTTGATTTCGCTATAGAAGACCATTCAAAGTCCTCTAGTGTCGAAGTTAATTTAGTTTTTATTTTAACTGCGTTATATGGCTGCGAAACTCCACAGAAAATATCACTCCCAGGTTTATTAGTTTATGAGTCCTAAAACACCGGTTCACGTCGGGACAGTGTCGCCTAAAAAAAAAAAAAAAAAAAAAAAATGTTGCGCGCAGAAGACTAGAACAGCAGTTATTACGGTAGCTGGATAGGAAGCACTAGTTGTTGTTGTTGCGCACAGACTACCATTAATACGGTACCGGATCGCGTTTCTGTTGACATTACAGATATAGCAGTTTAAATACGAAGAAACACGAATATGTCAAAATGAGGAAACCGTAATTGTCCAAGTTTCTTAATTTCATCTCGGTAACATTTAATTGTTTTTATTTTTTTTTTATTTTTATGACCTGTAAATATCCCCGGATTTCATTTCAGACATCTGGTCACCTTTTGTCACCGGCCGCTGATTACGTCCCTCCACGCCGGCGCCGACCCTCTCACTTCTCCCTATCGGTGTAGTTTGTCTACTCCGTGTTCAGTCTGAGGTTTATCTTCTTGACTTTTGCCCCCGTTGCCCCCTCCCCTGTTACCCCCACCGCCAGGGCTCCTTGCTAGCCGGCTAACTAGCTGCTATAAAGCGGCGGCTCCTCTCCGAGGCTGGAAGTGACAGCGGGATGAACGATGGCATCGGTTCGGGTGGCAGTGCGGGTCAGACCCATGAACAGGCGGTGAGTTTAAGTCCGTAAACGTGTTTTATTTACACTGACATTGGGTTTTGAGTGAGTTTAACGCGTGGAAGGTGAGAGTTTAGTGATGAAAAGCGAGCTAGCTGATGGAAGCTAGCTGTCCTCTCACAGGGCAGAGGTGCGTTTTTATTATTCGTGGGTTAATTAAATGTTATCAAAATGAAATGAAGAAACGGGGGCGATTGCGGCTTCATTTATTTTGACATATTCATGTTTATTCACATTTAAACCGCTTTGTCTGTAATGTCAATAGCAGCACCACCGGCTACCGTAATAGTTGTAGTCTGCGCGCAACATGCTTACTAGAGTATCCTATCCGGCTACCGTAATAACCGTTGTCCTAGTCTGCGCGCAACATTTTGTTTTCTCATTCATAAAACGCTAAAATCTGGGACATTTCCGGGGACAGGTCATCCAAAACGGGGACTGTCCCCAGAAATCGAGCTCCCAGAGGGCAGGTGTGATTTTTTTTTTTAATATACATGTCATTGGAAATATAAATGTTTTTGTCACCTGAGAGAATCAACATTTGAAGCTGGGGACTTGAATTTGTTCAATTAGCAGAATTAGAAGAAACTGGGTCTAAATCTAAAACGTTCGCTGGTTTATTATTAATTATTAGTTGTGTCCGTTTGTCTTGAGGTTGTCTTGGCCATTAAAAACACTGGAATATGAAAATTAATCACAACAATAACAGCACAGATGATGAAACGGATGTTTTAGGAAATTTTTGAATTTTGCTGAACAGTACACACCACTAAGTTATGGAAAAACCTTTAACAGGGCACGCGTGTTCTCTCGAATTTTTATGTTTTGTTGTTGTTTTGTTTGTCAACCTAGATTTTTTAAAAATTGCACTTACAATTGTGTAGGAAAAAAAAGCCTTTGAGTTGTGATTTACTTATTTTTTTGTAGCTTTGGTCGAAAATAAATAAAAACACAGTTTGACCTCATTTTGGTACGATATGAGTCCCATAGAGCTCTGTATGGCCTGGATTATTTATAACACACAATATTTACCCTTTTATTACCTAAAATAAAGTCTCCTTTTAGTAAATGTCCACATATTTAACTATGATAACTGTTAATTTTCTAGGGTGTCATTAAGGGCCCCTCGTATCTGCACCTGAATTAAAATAAGTAAAGTTAAATTCCCTCAAATGTTTCTATATGTTTCCATATTGTTTCCATATTAATAAAACAGGTGGTCGGTTGTTAGTCAGAGCGGAGTAGACAATTTCTATTTTCTTTTTTCTATTATTCTTTTTCTATTTATAAAAACACATATATAAAAAATATATTAAAAAAATCTCCATTTTTTTTTGCCCTGATTATTATGTTCTAATTTATCATAGATAAAGAAATAAATAAAGTTTAAATATTTAATTTATTTTTTTCATTTCAAACTTTTCTTTCGATGTGAAAGATCAGGGTGAAAAATAACACAAATAGTTTTATAAAATGTGTTCATTACCCTCCTTCTAACACGAAGCTCCCTGAGATCAAATAATGAAGTCATGTGTAAATATAGGACATATAAAATGACAGTAAAAAGACAAAACGCGTACGAGTTGACCCTCTGACACACCCTCCCTCTGTTGTCTGTGTCGTCCCGTGATCACTCAGCTGTTATACAACATGAGAATAAACCAGGTGGAGACTGAACTGAGTAAATATGTTGATTCAGTTCAGACTGAGTCACTAAAGCCTCGTTAAGTCCTCACAACAGCACCTGACCTCACCTGATCCACCACCATCAGGTTCCTGGCCTCAAATCCGTCTACACATCCGTCTGTGTGTAAATAAGCAGCAGCGCCACCGTGTGGTCAGTAGAATATTGTATCAGGTGATGTCTCTAATGGATTTCTACCTACAACTGGATCAGAACCAGGAAGGAAGGAAGGATGAAAGAAAAGGAAGGGAAGGGGGGAAGGAAAGATGAGGCTGAAGCCAGACCAACTTCATAACCCTCCGTTGGAGAAGTGACATGTTTAGAGTCCAAGAGCACGTCTGCAGTAGAAGACATGGACAAGAAATAACTAAAAAAAAAAAAAAAAAGGACGAATGACGTCACATATTTGAGACTCTGGTTGGTTGGAGGTTTATCTTAAAGTCTTCACATTAATGTTTATCTGCGACACTCAAAGAAACATGAAGGGCAGGTGATCACAGACTCAGGATGGTGAGAAGTGTTTTTATTTTGGCGAGAATGTGACTGATTTGTTTGTTTGTGTGTTGTTTAACAGGGAGAAGGACTTGACTGCGAAATGCATCATCAAGATGGATGGAAACAAAACCTCCATCACCAACCTGAAGGTGATTTTTGTTCCTCCTTAACTTTCAGGTGGCAGATTTAAAAAAAACAAAAAAAAAAAACAACAACTTCAAACTAGGGATGCACTGGTCCAAAATACCGATATCTGAGGGTTGGTATCGGCCGATACCAATCTGATCAGATTGAATTAGTCAATAAACCGTCTCATTAGCTGTAAGTAAAAGTGATATTTCTGAGATTTTAATGAAGTACAATTGTGAAAAACTTTTCATCTCTTTATTTCCTACTTTGAATTCCATCATCTCCCTTGATTAAGTTGGTTGTGTTACAGCTTGAAGTTTTACCACTTTACACCGTGTCAGCGTAGAATTAGACTGAATAGATCGGACCCATTGTCACCGATCCCCATCTAGAATGTTCTTCAGTATCAGGGCCGATACCGATACCGGATCAATGCATCCCTGCTTCGTGTGGTCGTTGCTGAATCTGTTTTTTCCTGAAGGTTCCTGATGGCGTGGCCGCCGACGTGACGAGGGATCGAACCAAAACCTTCACGTACGACTTCTCCTACGACTCAGCCGACTGTCGGAGCTCCACGTTTGTTTCTCAGGAGAAGGTAAAGTTTGCCTACGCCTCCATCTTGGACGACCATTGATCATTTTAAAGCCAATTTACCACTAAATAATAACTTTTAGCCCAACGTTTCCAGCATATTTGAATGTGAGTTACGTAGATGGAAGATTCAAACTTTCCCTTTTATCTTTTACTTTTAGTCCACTTTTCGTCGCAAAGTTCAGATTTATTCAGTGTTGGTTAACGGTTTCTAACGCCAGCGTAGAGTGCAACGTTCATGGAAATCTACCTGGTTTAGTTCTAGAGGTCTGGGAAGCGGCGCTAGCAGCCATGCTAGCCGTTAGCATCATCACTAGAATGAGCATAACCATTACCACTAGCATCGTTGCTAACATTGCCAATGTTAAAAGGCATTAGCATCAACATCACCCTCACCACTAGCATTCCCACTAGTATCGCCTTTAGCATTTCCATTAGCATCAACATTACAGTAACCACTAGCATTGTTACTAGTAGTTCTATTAGCATTTCAATTAGCACCACCATCACCACTAGCATTGTCATTAATACCTTCACTAGTTGTCGCCATTAACATAACATTAACATTTCATTAGCATCACCATCACTATCACCAGTAGCATTTCCATTAGCATCGCCAGTAGCATTGGCGAAGGTTTTTTGTCATTTTTGATTATTGACCAACTTTTCTAAGTTTTTTTTTGAGTGTTTTCTAATCGACTGTTGACTGTTACCATGACTCAACCTGTGTATTTGTTGTTGTTATTTGTTAACAAGCAGGGTTTTATACATAAATGTAAAAAAAAAGTGTCAATAATAGTACAAGTTGTTGAAGTTCTTAGAAAGAAAAAATAACTAAATAAAATAACAGAGTGAAGTAAATCAGATGTCATAGTGATGGTAAGGTTTGAGTAGTCTTTGTCATCGTATTCTTTAAAGTGTGGGGCTTTAGGATTTTCTAGAATAATCCTAGCTGTCACTGAGACCCCAACCAAGAATTTCCCTTTTGATATGTTGGCTCCTGTGTTTGTTTTTGAAGATACCACCAACATCAATACTGAGTCATGTAGAGTCGGGAGATGTTGATTCACCCGTTCACGTCAATAATAAACTATTTTTCTTGTCTTCAGGTCTTTAAAGATTTGGGCTCCGATGTACTCAAGGCAGCGTTCGAGGGCTACAACGCCTGCGTCTTCGCCTACGGTCAGACGGGCTCCGGGAAGTCCTACACCATGATGGGAATGCCGGTGAGACCTTTGACCCTCCAGAGGCTTTTATCCAGCGAGACTTTGACTTTTTGTTGGAGGCTCCAGCTCGGGGACTAGATATTAGCTTTGAGATAACGCTGCAGTTGTTTTGTTGTTGTTTCAGGGCGACGCAGGTCTGATCCCAAGGATCTGTGAAGGTTTGTTCAGTCGTATCTCCGACACCACGCGATGGGACGAAGCTTCGTTTCGCACAGAAGTCAGGTCAGATACAACTCCTCATTCACCTCTGATTACATAGACTGTATGTAAATATGGACAACATGCCTCCACTGCCTCTCATTGGCCAAAGTGATGTTATCTTCCCGGGGCCAGAACAGCTTAAGGGCGGAGCCACAATATGGATGCCCCGCCCACACTTCCTCCAGACTCACTGGTGTTTTTGTTTAATTAACACAACGTTCTGCTCTACCTCCACCAGTTACAAGGAAATGTTGGATTATACTCTGAACATTATACTCTCTCTTGGTCCCACGGGACCACTTTACAGAGCGGTTGGCATGGCAACCTGTGGCCTCCACTATGTCACACCCTGTTTTTATAGCGTCAAATAACGAACTAAAATGAATCATCTACACTATATTAACTACCTGAAGAAGAAGAAGAAGAAGAAGAAGAAGAAGAAGAAGAAACCATCCTTGAAAGTAGTTTTTTAGTGTTTCAGTACTGACATGGAGGAGATGGAGCTTAACACCTATACTGACGCCTCCAGCCACCAGGGGGAGCTCTGCTTACTTTGAGTTCACTTTGCTTTGACTAGAAGAGCAGTGATTGGTTGGCACCATTAGATCTGTACTGATGGAGTACAACAGCAACAAGCTAACTTAAGTGGTCTCTGGCCAGCATTATTTAAGCTCCTGTTGGGTCATTAGAGTCTAAACAAGCTAACATGAGCCTGAATAACGTTAGTCTAAACTTTAGACACCAGAGAGTCAGTCAACAATCCACCCAGAATGAAACCTTCTCTTTGTAGAGCATTAAGTTTTATAAACATTCACATTCAGGTAGCATCTCTCGGGCATCGTTGTTGTTTTTAATGCAGCCCAAGAAGAATTTATTGTGACGGGACAAACTTACGCTCACTTCTGGTTTGTTGCTTCAGCTACCTGGAGATCTACAACGAGAGGGTGAGGGACCTACTGAGGAGGAAATCCACTCAGACCTACAACCTGAGAGTCAGAGAACACCCGAAGGACGGACCTTATGTAGAAGGTAAAACATCTGACATCGGAGAAGCGGGCGGAAAAGTTCATGTTGGCTCGTTCAGGCTACTGTTGTTTGCGTTAATGTTAGCCTGCACAAGTTAACATTAACCTAAACAACGTTTGCCTGAACGACCTAAGTTTGCCTAGTTTAGATTAATTTTTGCTAGTTTAAAATAATGTAGTTTAGGTTAATGTTAGCTGGCTGAGGCTAAATCTGGCTAGTTTAGGTCATTGTAGTTTAGGTTAATGTTAGCTCATGTAGGCTTAGTTTGGCTAGTTTAGGATAATGCAGTTTTAAATTCATGTTGGATCATTCAGGCTATTTTAGGCTAATGTAGCTAAGGTTCATGTTAGCTTGTTCAGGGGAACATTGTTTAGGTTCATTTTAGCTTGTTCAGGCTAATGTAGTTTAGGTTAGTGTTAGCTCATGTAGGCTTAGTTTGGCTAGTTTAAGCCAGTGTAGTTTAGACTAATGTTAGCTGGTTCAGGCTACTGATGATTATAGAACAATCTGCAGGTTTGGTGGTTTTCTACGCGGCTGACGGTCGCTGAGTCGGATCCTGGATGCATGTGATTCGTTCATACCTTGTAAACGTCCCTTTCTGACTCTTCCCTGTTCAGATCTGTCCAAACACCTGGTGCAGAACTACAGCGACGTGGAGGAACTGATGGAGGCCGGAAACATCAACCGTACGACCGCCAGCACTGGCATGAACGACGTCAGCAGCCGCTCGCACGCCATCTTCACCATCAACTTCACGCAGGTCTAGGCCTCCTTTGGGCTTTGTTTTTTGTTCGTATTGATTTTTCATAATAAACAATATGAAGAAATGCCGTGTTCACAGTGCTCGGTCTCTCCATTCAGGCCAAGTTTGATGCGGAGATGCCCAGTGAAACCATCAGTAAGATCCACCTGGTGGATCTGGCCGGCAGCGAGCGAGCCGACGCCACCGGAGCAACCGGAGTCCGGCTGAAGGAAGGAGGAAACATCAACAAGTCGCTGGTCACCTTGGGCAACGTCATCTCAGCTCTAGGTCAGAAATGGGAAATCAGAACCAGAGTTTGTTCACCACGAACGGGTTGATGTCGTAACTGAACGTTGTGTTTGTATTTCCAGCCGACATATCGCAGGACGGCGTGAACACCAACCTGAAGAAGAAGTCGGTGTTTGTTCCCTACAGAGACTCGGTGCTAACGTGGCTGCTAAAGGACAGCCTGGGCGGGAACTCCAAGACCATCATGATCGCCAGTGAGTGGGAGCAATATTTGGAAATTTGAAATTTAAATCAACATTAGCCTGAACCAGCTAATATTTACTGGTTTAGGTGTGGTGGTGTTGGCTAACATTGTCTGATTTAGGCTAATGTTCGTGTTAATGCTAGCTGTGTTAGGCTAATGTTTGATGAAAACTAAACCAGGTAGTGTTAGCCTAAACTAGACAACCTTAGCTTAAACCACTGAATATTAGCCTACATAATGTTAGCCTTAAACCAGACAATATTATCCTAAACCAGCTAATGTTAGCCCAAACCAGATACTGTTAGCCTAAACTAGCCATCATGAATCTAAACCAGTGAGTGTTAGCCTAAACTAGACAACCTCTAATATTAGTCTAAACAATGTTAGCCTAAACTAACCGTCAATTTTACTGGTTTAGACTAAGACTGTTTAGGCTAATATCAGCTGGTCTAGGCTAACATTGTTTAGGCTAATATTAGCTGGTTTAGGCTAACATTAGATGGTATAGATTTATATTAGCTGCTTGAGGCTAATATCAACTGGTCTCACTTAATATTAGCTGGTTAACATTGTTTAGGCTAATTTTGGGCTACTTTTCTCGCTGCAGTTAGAGATGTAATCCTCCTTCCTGTCTTGTGTATTATTTGATAATTACTGAACAAACTGCAGGTTTGTTGTTTTTTCCTCCTGTTAATTCACCGTTGACCGTTAATTCACCATTTCAGCCATTTCTCCCGCTGACGTGAACTACGGCGAGACACTCAGCACTCTTCGCTACGCCAACAGAGCCAAGAACATCATCAACAAACCGACCATCAACGAGGACGGTAACGTCAGGCTGATCAGAGAACTGCGAGCTGAGATCGCCCGACTCAAAGCTCTGCTGGTCCAGGGCAACCAGGTAAACTGAGACGGAGATGCGATTAAAAACGACCAGTTTGCTGAGCTGCTTTCAGAGTCTGAGCTGAAGCAAATAAAAAATACTTCTATGGAAACATACAAGCAAATAAAGAACAGCCTTTAAACGAGCGGTTCTCAACTGGTTCGGCTTTATGAGCCACCATGTCCTTTT
>NC_061771.1:31161711-31193402 GCF_022458985.1 Mugil cephalus
CAGACCAGCAGCTCCTTAAGATCAGAAGATCTCTACGAAAAAACATTTAAAAACTGGACTTGTAGAGTTTTCAGAGGACGTTTCTTCACTCAGCTAAGTAGATCTATTAGGTCCAGTAGCCTTTTTTTAGACGTACCATGACCTGGATGACTGAGAACCTTCACAGACCCCAGAGGATCTCACTCACTTTTCTGGAAAGTCGTGTGTTCAAGCTTTTTGTGAGAGAGACACAGTAAAACAATGACGCTGGAAAACCTTCCACGACTCCCAGAGGCCGACGAAGCCTCCGAACGTTGTTAGTTTGTCCAGAACCTTCAGTTGAAGGTTCACTACAGATGATCGGTGACTAATGGTTCGGGTTTGGTACGAATGTGATCGGTTGTTGTGTTGTCGTCCAGGTGCTGTCATCCTGCTCGGACGGACCAACATGTTTCGGTTCAACCACCCGAAGGAGGCGGCGAAGCTGAGGGAGAAGCGAAAGGTGAGAGGGTCGCGTCCGATAACGGTTGAACTGAAGGTGAGTGTTTCTCCTCTGACGGGTTTATGTTTGACCTCCTCAGAGCGGCCTGCTCTCCACCTTCAGCCTGTCCATGACCGACCTGTCCAAGTCCTGTGAAAACCTCTCCACCGTGATGCTCTACAATCCTGGGTGAGTGAGCAGAGACCAAGAACATCCTCGGCCGCATGTCGGTATCGGCTCAGACGCTGCAGTGCATCTCCACTCTACATCAAAGCCCCTCGAGAGGTTTTTACTGTAGCACATCAGCTGAGTTTGAGGCAACAACCTCCTAAACCCTGTCGGGTCCATATTCATGACCCTGGTCTCTCAGGATAGGTCAGTCTGCTACTATGTCTAATTAACTAGAAATAAACTAAAACGTCTAGATTACAGAGTAGAAAACACCCTGGTAGCAATGATATCGTTCTGAACTCATTCATCAAGTCCTTGAGTTTATAGAAATACCACAAAGTTCACACATTTTACAAAGGTTCTAGTAAAAATAGAACCAGACCCACTTTCAATTTGGACATTTAGATAAAACCAAAGAACCCAAAGTGTTTCTCCATGTTGGGTTTTACCTCTTGAAAGAGAATCTGGAATTCCACCATTGTGCACGTTATAGGATCCATGAGAATATTGACATTTCCTCCACATGGGATAATAAGTCACTAAGGCCTGTTGGATATTGTTGTAAAGGCCTCATTCAGTACAAGATGACTATGTTGTGATTATTATCTCCATTAGCTCACAGATGGAGGCAAATTACCTCAATGAAAGGGAAAGATTCTGTCAATCAAGTCACCACGTGGTGCATAGTTGATGGAGGATAGTGTGGACAGACTCAAAGGGACCATACACTGTTGATTTATTTCTGGATTTGATGAAATATTGAGATATAAGAAGAACACAACAGCAAATTCAGTTTGGCCTCATATTTTCTCTTATTTATCCTGTGCATCAACAAATTCTACCAATTCTGTGAACACTATTGAATTGATTGTAAATGCCAGGCTGGACTGGGTTGTTTGTCAAAGTGATAAAAAAAGAAAATGTACGGAAGGATTTGTTTTCTTGAGTTTAGCCTGAACAGATGTTTGTGTGGATCTAACTGTGTCCACCCTGTCCTGTCGACAGTCTCTTCACTGAGAAGGGCCCCGTCTTCCTCAGGTAGACTCAGCCGTCCACTTCCTGTCTAACTGTCCCGTTTTGACCCAGAGACGTGTCTCGACTCGTGCAGTTTCTCCTCACCTCCACCCTCATTGCCTGCTGTTGTTTTGTTGTTTTTATTTTTATTTTGCACACCAGCTTGCTGCTTCTGTCCTCACTGTGACATCTCATCATAGAAGATGTGTCATTGCCTGGCGTTTCATTTCAGAGCTTGTGCTGCCGTGTCCTTTAGCTTCACTAGTTGTGGTGTCGAGTGTTTGTGTTGGTTGCGTTGGATAAGAAAAAAAAAAAAAGATGCTGATGGAGGTTTTGTGTTTTGTTTTTTCCAGGTTGGAGTTTGAGAGACAGCAGCGAGAAGAGTTGGAGAAACTGGAGCTGAAAAGGTTTGAGAGTCTGAAACTTGTCATTAAACTATGTATGAACATAATCAACAGGTAAATTCTGGACCCAAAAAAACCCAGAAACATAAGTTAATTCCAGATCAACGTGGTGAATTTTTACTCATTTCTAGAACTGGTTTCCTGGATCAATTTAGTATAAAATCATTTTAGAGAAATTTCAGCATCAGAAAGGTAAAGTTTACGTTAACATTAACAATGGCATTTAAAGAGAAGCTTGATCTCTAACATGTAACGTAAGCTTAGTGTTTAAACTTTAGCCGTAACATGTAACGTTAGCTTAGTGTTTCAACATTAGCTGTAACGTTAGCTTAGTGTTTAAACTTTAGCTGTAACGTTAGCTTAGTGTTTAAACTTTAGATGTAACGTTAGCTTAGTGTTTAAACTTTAGCTGTAACGTTAGCTTAGTGTTTAAACTTTAGATGTAATGTTAGCTTAGTGTTTAAACTTTAGATGCTACCTGTAAAGTTAGCTTAGTGCTTAAACTTTAGATGCTACCTGTAAAGTTAGCTTAGTGTTTAAACTTTAGATGCTACCTATAAAGTTAGCTTGGTGTTTAAACTTTAGCTGTAAAGTTAGCTTAGTGTTTAAACTTTAGCTGTGACGTTAGCTTAGTGCTTAAACTTTAGATGCTACCTGTAAAGTTAGCTTAGTGCTTAAACTTTAGATGCTACCTATAATGTTAGCTTAGTGTTTAAACTTTAGATGCTACCTGTAATGTTAGCTTAGTGTTTAAACTTTAGATGCTACCTGTAATGTTAGCTTAGTTCTTAAAATTTAGATGCTACCTGTAAAGTTAGCTTAGTGTTTAAACTTTAGATGCTACCTGTAAAGTTAGCTTAGTGTTTAAACTTTAGATGCTACCTGTAAAGTTAGCTTAGTGTTTAAACTTTAGATGCTACCTGTAAAGTTAGCTTAGTGTTTAAACTTTAGATGCTACCTATAATGTTAGCTTAGTGCTTAAACTTTAGATGCTACCTATAATGTTAGCTTAGTGCTTAAAATTTAGATGCTACCTGTAAAGTTAGCTTAGTGTTTAAACTTTAGATGCTACCTGTAATGTTAGCTTAGTGTTTAAACTTTAGATGCTACCTGTAAAGTTAGCGTAGTGCTTAAACTTTAGATGCTACCTGTAACGTTAGCTTAGTGTTTAAACTTTAGATGTAACGTTAGCTTAGTGTTTAAACTTTAGATGCTACCTGTAATGTTAGCTTAGTGCTTAAACTTTAGATGCTAGCTGTAACATTAGCTTAGTGTTTAAACTTTAGATGCTACCTGTAAAGTTAGCTTAGTGTTTAAACTTTAGATGCTACCTGTAACGTTAGCTTAGTGTTTAAACTTTAGATGCTAGCTGTAACATTAGCTTAGTGTTTAAACTTTAGATGCTAGCTATAATGTTAGCTTAGTGTTTAAACTTTAGATGCTACCTGTAATGTTAGCTTAGTGTTTAAACTTTAGATGCTACCTGTAAAGTTAGCTTAGTGTTTAAACTTTAGATGCTACCTGTAATGTTAGCTTAGTGTTTAAACTTTAGATGCTAGCTGTAACATTAGCTTAGTGTTTAAACTTTAGATGCTACCTGTAAAGTTAGCTTGGTGTTTAAACTTTAGCCGTAACATGTAACGTTAGCTTAGTGTTTAAACTTTAGCTGTAACGTTAGCTTAGTGTTTACACTTTAGCTGTAACGTTAGCTAACTTTAACTTGTAGAGTTGACCCAGGGTTTGTCGTGCGCAGTGACAAACATCATGTTGTGCCTCCATCTCTGCAGAAGGCTGATCAAGGAGATGGAGGCGAAGCAGCAGAGCGAGAAGGCAGAGCTGGAGCGCCTCCAACAGGAGGTGGAGAGTCAGCGCAAGGAGTCTGAGGAGGTGCAGCAGCGGATCCTGCATCAGGAGGAAAGCCTCCGCCGCCGCAACCAGGACATCGAGAGCCGGCTGCAAGACTTCCTGGCCGAGAAGGAGCGCTTTGAGGAGGAGAGGCGCTCCGAGATCCAGGGAATGGATGCGGAGCAGCGGCAGCGGTGGAGGCAGCAGCAGGAGGGAGAAGCCGAGCAGACGGAGATCTACCGGGAGCTGGAGCGGCTGAAGAGGGAGCGCCAGGAGCAGAAGGTCCGGCTGGAGGCTGAACGGCGGCGGCTGGAGGAGCAGGAGAAGGAGCAGCTGAGTCTGGTGGGGCGGCTGGAGGACCAGCTGAGGGAGAAGCAGGAGGCCGCCTCCGTCCTGTTGACCGGCGAGGACAGCCGCCGCCTGGAGGAGGAGCGACGAGCCCTGGCGGAGATCAGAGAAGCCCTCCTCCGGGCCAAGGAGGCTGCGGAGCGGCCGGACGCGGAGGACGCCGGCGAGGAGGCGAGAGCCGCCCAGGCTCGATACGCCGACTTCAAGGAGGCTCAGGTGAAGGAGCTGGGCCGGTTGGAGGAGGGGCTCCGTCAGCAGGGGGAGCGCCTGGAAAAGGAGGTCGCTGCAGAGAGGAGCACTCTGCTCCTCCTCGCCCACGGCCTCAAGGAACGGCAGCAGCAGCTGAAGGAGCGGCAGGAGAAGGGGGCGCAGGACGCCACGGCGGTGGTCCAGGAGGAGCAGCTGGTCAAACAGGCCGAGAACAGGCTCCAGTTTAAGGAGCGGCAGCTGGCCAACCTGGCCGAGGGCCTCCTCCCCGCCCTGGCCGAGGAGAAGCAGAGGGCCCTGGAGCTCCTGGAGCGCAGCGGAGGAGGAGGAGGAGGAGGCAGCAACGGGAACTACGAAAGTCCTCCCGGTCTGGACAACACCCTGTACCAGGTGGAGAAGGAGCTCGAGGACAAGGAGGAGAAGCTGAACCTCCACTGGCACAGCGCCCAGCAGCTCCAGCAGCTCCAGGAGACGTACGAGTTCACGGCCAACGTGGCTCGGCAGGAGGAGAAGGTGAGGAGGAAGGAGAAGGAGATCCTGGAGTCCAAGGAGAAGCAGCAGAGGGAGGCGATGGAGCAGGCGGTGGCCCGGCTGGAGAGGAGACACTCGGCCCTGAGGCGCAGCGTCTCCCTGGACCCCGAGTCTGAGGAGCAGAGAACCAGGAGCTCCGTCAGGAACCAGAGGTCGGGGGTCGACCTGGACCAGCAGAGGTCTTTATATTTCTGTTATTATCAGATTAATCTCAGGGTTGATGCAGATTAACTTTGATTAATCGCGATAAAATTGAATGAATTTTTAATCTGCAGTAATCGTGTTTCATTTGCACGAGCAAAATGTAACAATGTTTTAGCTTTAAGTTTACATTAAGATTCAAACCTCAGATGTTTATGTTTAAAATTAACATTGGTATTCAAACATCAATAGTTAACGTCAGCTAGCGTTTTCAAACTTAAGCTGTAAAGTTTATGTTAGCGTTTAAACTTCAAATGTGACGTTTACGCTTAAAATTCTGCAGTAAAGTTTACATTGCAACATCCTTAATAATCCTTAATGACAAGAAGGCCACCTTAAAATGTTAATGTTTAAAATGTTTAAACTGTATAGATAACGTTAGCATTTAAAGTTAAGTGTTTTAGCTTAAACTGTAAATCTTGCGCTTAAAATGCGACTGTAAAGTTTACACTTGCGGCGTGTAAAATCACGAATGTATTTGTGTAAAACGTTGCCGTGTCTTTCTCCAGAGTGGAGCGGGAGATCCAGAAGCTGCGACAGAGAATCAACGAGGGCGACGAAAACAACAGGACTCACTCGATCGGCGGCGACGAGAAGACGAGTCACAACAGCTCCCCGGTCGGCCACATCCAGAGTCTGAACTCTCTGCTGCCGCTGTCGGACGACCGGTACGCCGCCGTTAGCCTTCACTCCGTCAGACCAATGCTTTTAATCTGTTAATTATTAGGTTCTTGTTTGATTCTAACTCTAATCTTAAAACAGGTTAAATGCGTACATCGAAGAGGAAGTCCAGCGAAGGCTACGGAAACTGAATCTTCTGAACGGCAGCAGCAGCAGCATGGACCTGTCTCTGTCCTGCGAATCTCTCGGAGTAAGAATTGTCATGTTCAGTTTTTATCAAGGCCCTGGTGTCGTCTTTTAACTAGACACAAGATCCACCCAGTGATGGATGGAAAACCGTGTCATTAGCTGAAAAAAAAAAAAAAATTCTCAAGAATAAATAACTTGTTTACTTTAATCAGAACGGATTAAAGTTGCAGCCTTGAAACACCAGCAAAGACACTGCTGGTGTTTCAAGGCTGTTTTGTGTACATTTAGTTTAGCTTAAATTTAAAAAAACAAAATACATGTGAAGATCACGTTGACATTTAAAATTATTCATATATTTGTAACATTAACTTAGTGTTGACGATTTAGTGGCAACATGTAAAGTTAACGATTGCGTTTAATGCGAATTTTACATGTTGTTGGCTAAAATTTAAAAATTAAGAATAACAATATGAAGACGTTTTTATTGTCTGGTACAAAAACAATGAATTACAGCTCTTTGTTGCGGGAGCAAGTCAATAAGCTGTAATTTTGGTTTATCTGTGAAGCTGTTGCTCTTCCTGCCCCTGGAACGGTAACCGGCCACTGACGTCTTGTAATAGATTTAATCGTGATGATACTAAATCGCTCCTGTAAAACATAATTAACAGAATGTTTCCTGGTTCGCAGACGTCTTTAGCAGCAGGTCTTGGATGTGTTTTTCCTAAAATGTTTTAGGCTGTAAAATGAAAATCCTAGAGAAAAAAAACTGGAGTGAAGAATGACAGAATAATTCCTGCAGTGATGAAATGAACTGATGTTTAGTCTTTAACTCTGCAGGAGGAGGAGGAAGTTAGCGACTGTAGCTCTGTTAGATTAACAGATGAGGTAAGACCAGGTTCCACCAGCCCTTTATTTATGTTCCTGCAATCTGCATGACTCCCCCGAACACACCTTAATCACTTTATACCTTAACTGGGTTCTTCTCCTCCTGGTTTTTATTTGTCCTGGTTTAATTTATCCTCTCTCCTTTTCCCTGTCATCATGAAGAATAATCAAATTATTTGCTTGCTAATTCAGTTTCTCTTGAACTAAACTGAAATCAGCTGATGTTCAGTTCTGACTCTTTTCAGGATGATGAAAAGCTGCAGAACATTAACCCGAGGAGGCTGAAATATGAGGTAAGACCTTCTCAGTTTGGTTTTGGGATTCATTAATGATTAATAATCAATTTAAAATGTTGGAAATGTAGGCGTTACTTTAGTAATACAACTGATTCTTCAGGTGAATATAAATTAAAGTCAAATAGAGGATTGGAGCTGCCAGTAATTCTAGTCTCTCAAGTTTTAGTCTTGAAAGTAACCTGGATGTCACGGTTTGCTTCTGTTTCAGGATGGTTTCTACTAGGGATGTCCCGCTCTTGTCTTAAATAAACTAAAGTCTTTCCTTAAAGTCTTCTCCTAGAGTCGACTGGATTCAGTCCAGGTAGTCAAGTCTTTCTTTAAGTCAGAGTTCATGTAGTGTGGAGCGGAGGAGCTCGTACCTTGTTTCCTCCAACGCTGCTATAAACTAACTCTCTGGAAGACTTTCCGTTAAAACAGAAGTAGTTTACGTGCTACATGGACGTGGGCTTGGTTTGTAACATTAAAGCTCTAATACCAACCGGGACATCCCTAGTTTCAAACCAGTACATGACACACACCTAACAAAACATCTTAAACATGCATTAATTTAAAGCCATTTCAAATCAAATTTGGGTAAAACTGTTGCTTTGTTTTTGCCAGAAACTTATTTTAAAAAAGATGTTTGTTGTGCACTTGTCGTCCTAATTTGCATGACATCTACACGCTGTTAATTTTGAATCACTTACACCTCACCTGTGCACCTGGTGATTGGAGGAACTATAATTCTCACTGGGGTGCAATGTGGACTTCAGTTTAATTCAGAGACCCTTCCCGTCCTTCTTGACGATGTAGTCATGGACTCCCCTCCTTGTGCACACAGAAAACCTGCGGGTCTAGCTTCCAGTCTTACTTGGAGTTGGAGGCAATCTCTCCTCCTAACGTCCAGGACAAGATGCTTGAAGGACCAGAGCGCCGCCTTATAAAACTCCACGAGTCCACAGCTGAAACCGGTCCTTACAAAGACGGTGGCAAAGACAAATTGTGGGCGGGAGAAGGGAATGTCCTTCGAGGGCAGGTGGCTCGGGCTGTTTCTAAATTTGACCGTTGTGGACAAGACGAGTTCTGCGTCCTGTCGGCGAAAATCCACACGTCTGACGAAAACGAGAACATCGCAGATTCTACTTGCTTCGTCCCTGATGGAGATAAAAGGGAACAACCGCCGGCTAAAGGACGCTCTTGTTGTTACACGAACGAAAACGTAAGAAAGAGAGGAGAAGGTGATTCATCCTCAAAGCTGCTGCCCTCTAGAGGTCAGAAGGATACGGAACAGGAGTTGACTGAATCTGTTCCTGGTAAAACAAAACAAGAGACAGATGCAGGAGATGAGGAAGTGGCGACAAACAGGGGCTATGTTTTGGGCTACTTTGCCAGAAGGTTGTCCAGAGTGTATAAAGATGCCGGTAGAAGGCTGCAGGACACACGGGACATCATCCGAAATGTTCAACTCCCAGAGATGAAGGTTGTCCTCTCTCAGTATGTGACCATGGTGTCCAAAGACCTGCCGCTGATCAGCCGATTACAGCTCCAACAAGAGCCACAACCCAGCAAGCCAGCGGAGAAGAAAGTTGCTGCGGTGGAGCTGGATTGTTCCCCGAGTCTTCCCCGACGGGGAGGAACGTCGGGATGGCCCGAGGGATCCGTGTCCTCCATCAGAAACGCGAGTCCTCAGGTATTTCATCAGAGGCTGGTTGAGCTGCCGCCGGCTTTGTCTCAGTTACAGACGTCTTCATCCCAGGACATCGTGAAAAAGTTAGAAACGATGACTCCTCAAATCCAAGTTGACGAGCTGCTGAGCGTCTTCTGGCTCAAGGCGGCGGATGGAAAGGAGCCGATCCCGAAACCGGCCTGTTTGCTTTTATCAGAGAAGGACCTGACGGTGCTCTCTGCTGGCGCCGATTCCAGAGACGCCGTGAAGGTTTTCCACCATTTTAACTTGCGGGACATCAAGGAGGTCCAGGTTAGTTTGGCGGGGCAGCACGTCCGAATCTTCAGCCGCACCGCTGCCACCGCCCTCGCCGTCTTCACCCACAGCAAAGAGCTTACCCAGGACTTCTGCAAGGCTTTACTGAAGGCTCTGTCTCCTGGCCAGTTCTCTGAAAGCCACCCCTTACTCTCTGAGGACCTCATGCTCCTCTCTCTGGACTGGACATCCAGTGTCCCTGACCTCGTCCTGGACGCCGGCCTGTCCGTCACCTCCAGGTTCAAGCGGGTCCTCGCTGACCTGCTCTACATCATCCACGGGAACATGGAGGGTCCCGGTCGACCTTCCCTGGCCAACATCAGTCCTCTGCTCTACACCAGCGTCCGGCTCGAGAACCGGACCCGTGTCCGCGTGGACCCCATCTTCCAGTTCCTCCTGACGGACACTCACGTCGCTCTCCTCCGAGAGGACGGCGTTTTTCACCCTTCGCCACGAGGGTCGAGTCTGGTCCCCGTTCAGCCTCAGTTTCGGGGCCTCGAGCTTCGTAAACGCTCGGACATCAGATGCCTGCTCGTGAGGCAGAATGAAAACTGTCTGGGAGTGGAAATCGTGTTCGCGCATCAGAAGCCGCAAGATCTGAAAAGGAAGCTGGAGTCCCGGCGTAACTCCGCCTCTCATGATGGCAAACAGAGTGACTCCTGGGAATTAGCCTTCAGCTGCACGGCCGAAGCTTTGATGTTGATTGATCACCTGACTAAGTAGACGCTGAATTTACCTGAGGTCATGAATGTGTCATGTTAAAAAAAATTTACTTCTGTTACATGGATCACAAAAAAGAAGAAGGGAGATCCTGTTTGAGAAGTTGAATCTTCATTGTGACAATGAAAAAGAAACACAACTATATGTATTTTAAAATAGTTTTAAGCCTTTTTTTAAAAAAAAAAAACTTTTACAGTGTAATTTGAATAATCAGAACATATTAACCCAAATGAATTGTAATAAATAAACTGTCTGAATGAAGATGAACTCTTTCTACGTCCGTTCAGTTTTTACTCAGGTGTGCGACTCTTGTATGTTTGTATCTTAAATTGTGAAGTTTTTGCCAAAGGAATAAAGATTAATGTGCCTTATGTTTTAACTTAAATAAATAATAATAAAGACTCTACATGGTGGAATTCTCTTGGTCTGATCTTCAGTTTTTTGCCGATCTCTGGTTCAGAAGCTGATTGATGACGGATGTTTGTTTTGTGTTTGTTTTTGTGTTTTTTTTTCCTGATGACTTCCTGCAGCACCTGGTGTCTCGTCCTCGCTGGATGAGCGGCGACGGCGTCCAGGAACCCGTTAAAATTAGCATTCCTCGTTACGTTCTCCGAGGTCAGGGGAAAGACGAGCACTTTGAGTTTGAGGTGAAGGTGAGTCCCGCCGGCTCGTTCAGCTGCTCAGACAAACGCAATGATGAAAAAGTTTTAAAGGTGATTGGTGTTAACGTCCATCTTCACCCTGGATGGACGAGTTATGGGGTCAAATCACGACTTCCTGTGTCACCATTGGTAGACAAACAATTTATTATTTTTTAAAATTATAGGGAATGGACCCATGCGTGGATGTTGTTTGTCTAACCTAGCGACCGTAACACAGGAAGTCATAAGGGTATGAGCCCACAGATTAGTGGTCAGTCACTAATCAGAAGATCAACAAGGGTCAATTAGACATTTATCGCTGCATGAAATCAAAACTGAAGCATGTGTTTATCACCACTTTGTTCTTAAAAACGTAGAAATAGTTGAGGACAGTGAAGCTCAGCAATGTTTCTAGTGTAAATGTGGCTAAAGGGGGGAAACTTAATATACAATATGTGTAATATGTGTAAGTGTAATGTTTTTGGATGAGTTTCATTTTAATTATTTGATGCTTTAAAAACAGGATGTGAAACAAGATAATGGTAAACACCAGTTGCTGAACCGTACTGATCAGACTCAGGCTCTGAAGTTGTGAGATATCGGTGAAAATGGCATCAGTTTGGCCAATGAGAGGAAGTGAGAACATGTCGTCCACATTTATATACAGTCTATGGTTTGACGATGTATCGACTTTGATTAATGTAAGCGACGTTGGTGCGTTAATGAAGGAGTCCTGGGTTCTTAACCTTTCTTCATAAAACATAACTTTCATCTTACATTAACGATGCTTTAACTGTAGAGTCTCTTGGTTGCTGGAGTCAACTTTTGTCTGAATATCTTCCCTCAGATCACGGTGATGGACGAGACGTGGACGGTGTTCAGACGCTACAGCCGCTTCCGGGAAATGCACAAGAGCCTCAAACTAAAATATCCAGAGGTGAGACGGTCCCATCCACACTGGAGATGTCAAACGGAGCAAAGAAACTTGGGATTTTTAGATGTTTCTTTAATTATTTTGGCTGTAAGCATTTTTTTTGTTGTGTTATTGTCTGAAGAAGTTTGTGTTGTGTTGGTTTCAGCTCGCAGCGCTCCCGTTCCCACCGAAGAAGCTGTTTGGAAACAGAGATGAGCGAATTATCGCAGAGCGCCGGAGTCACCTGGAGGCAGGACATTCTAATTTATTTAGTTTATTCACACATTCACAGACACGCCAAAACATTAGGACCTCTGAAGATCTCTGATTTATCATATAACGGCCAGCTGCTATTAGCTGGGAGGCTAGGAAGAACTACTACTTGCTGGGAGGCTAGGAAGAGCTACTATTAGCTGAGAGGCTAGGAAGAGCTACTATTAGCTGGGAGGCTAGGAAAAGCTACTATTAGTTGGGAGGCTAGGAAGAGCTACTATTAGCTGGGAGGCTAGGAAGAGCTACTATTAGGTGGGAGGCTAGGAAGAGCTACTATTAACTGGAAGGCTAGAAAGAGCTACTATTAGCTAGAAGGCTAGTAGCTGGGAGACTAGGAAGAGCTTTTATTAAGTGAGGGGCTAGGGAGAGCTGCTATTAGCTGGGAGGCTTGGAAGAGCTTCTATTAGCTGGGAGGCTAGGAAGAGCTACTATTAGCTGGGAGGCTAGAAAGAGCTACTATTAGCTGGGAGGCTAGAAAGAGCTACTATTAGCTGGGAGGCTAGGAAGAGCTACTATTAGCTGGGAGGCTAGGGAGAGCTACTATTGGCTGGGAAGAGCTACTACTTGCTGGGAGGCTGGGAAGAGCTACTACTTGCTGGGAGGCTAGGAAGAGCTACTATTAGCTGGGAATCTAGGAAGAGCTACTATTAGCTGGGAGGCTAGGAAGAGCTACTATTAGTTGGGAGGCTAGGAAGAGCTACTATTACTGAAGCTGGAAGAGTATTGCTGAGGAAAAGAGCTACTATTAGCTGGGAGGCTAGGAAGAGCTACTATTAACTGGAAGGCTAGAAAGAGCTACTATTAGCTAGAAGGCTAGTAGCTGGGAGACTAGGAAGAGCTTTTATTAAGTGAGGGGCAAGGGAGAGCTACTATTAGCTGGGAGGCTAGGAAGAGCTACTATTAACTGGAAGGCTAGGAAGAGCTACTATTAGCTAGAAGGCTAGTAGCTAGGAGGCTAGGATGTGTTGTTGACTTTCATGATTTGCTGTAAATTCTGATACAGTGACTCGTCATGGAAGCTCACTGTGTTCAACCACCTTCTTCTTCTTCTTCTTCTTCTTCTTCTTCTTCTTCTTCTCTGCAGCGTTACCTGAGGAGCTTGTTCCGGGTGATGTTGTCGTCCTCCAGCTCCCCCCTCAGAGCCGACGTAGACGCCGGTTTCCATCTTTCCAAACGGGACGTCTGCGAGTTCTCGCCCTTCTTCAAGAAGGGCGTCTTCGAGCACAGCAGCCACGGCACCGGCTGAACGCAGAGAGAATCTAGAACAAACCCAAATCAGACAAGACTCTGGGTCCTGAGGAGGAGGAGGAGGAGGAGGAGGGGAAACCTGCAGGTCAGTTTCCTGACGGAGGCTTCATCGTGAACGTCTTTCCATGGAAGCTGCAGTCAAATATGAACTGTTTAATGTTTCAGCTTCTGAAATGAAATGATTTTTCCCGTTTTTCCACGCCAGCTCGTAGATGAACATTTAGATGCAAATCACTTGGATAATAAACATCTTTCTTTTTATATTCATCAACTATTTTCTGCAGAAACTCCATTTAAAGCTGCTAAGAGTCTTGTTAGCCGACGGGACAGGTCTAATTCCTGGATGTGTCGATCCAGGCACTTTGATTTAATGTTTTGTAGATGGACGACGATGAAACACAAATGTCAAAGTACAACTAAATCTCAGTCGCTATTATTATCGTTAGTACTGATGAACATGAACAGCCAGCGCTACTGAGATGAGCTAACTGACACTAAATTGCTTATTTCAACAAAGCACTTTTCCTTTTTTTTTTGTCAGATATTAATGTCAGACTTCTACCTCATTCAGAGGAGACATCAGATCATTAATCAGAGCTGTTAACGATCTGATCTTCTTCTATGATTAAAGATGTTTAAAGGTTCACTAGTTGTGACTTTTTTTCTCTTCACAAAGGAGCAACAAACGTCATTAAAATTTATTTATATATGGTTTTATTCACATGTTCAGAGATGAGCCAAAACATTAGGACCTTTGAAGGTCTCTGATTCATCATCTAACAGCCTGCTAGGAGGACCTACTGTTAGCTGGGAGGCTAGGAGGAGCTACTGTTAGCTGGGAGGCTAGAAGGAGCTACTTTTAGCTGGGAGGCTAGGAGGAGCTACTGTTAGCTGGGAGGCTAGGAGGAGCTACTGTTAGCTGGGGGGCTAGAGGAGCACGTTAGCTGGGGGGCTATGAAGGAGCTATGTTAGCTGGGAGGCTAGGAGGAGCTACTGTTAGCTGGGAGGTAGGAGGAGCTACTGTTAGATGGGGAGGCTAGAAGGAGCTACTGTTAGCTGGGAGGCTAGGAGGAGCTATGTATGGGGTAGGGCTACTGTTAGCTGGGAGGCTAGGAGGAGCTACTGTAGCGGGGTTAGACTACTGGTGGGGGCTAGAAGGAGCTACTGTTTAGCTGGGAGGCTAGAAGGAGCTACTGTTAGGGGCTAGGGAGGCTACGTAGCTGGGGCTAGGAGGCTACTGTTAGCTGGGGGGCTAGAAGGAGCTACTGTTAGCTGGGGGGCTAGGAGGAGCTACTGTTAGCTGGGGGGCTAGGAGGAGCTACTGTTAGCTGGGAGGCTAGGAGGAGCTACTGTTAGCTGAGTGGCTAGTTCAATAATCTTTCTTTTTATATATTACTATTCTAAGAAGAACTAATGTTCATCTCACAAGTCACAAGACCATAAACTGTGAAGAGTCTTAGCTGTCTCCAGCAATTCTGGCATCCGTCCAGCTAGACACTCTTATTTATAAAACAGACAGGACAGGAGTTTAAAGTCAGTCGGACACGACGGAAAATTCCACTTTTACTAAATACAATTTGGGGTGGAGCCACAACATTGATGCCCCGCCCACACTCCCTCCAGACTCACTCTCATTTTTGTTTAATTAGTACTACGCTCTGCTTTACCTCCACCAGTTATAAGGAAATATTGGATTATACCCTGAAATCTTGGGACATTTTCAGACCCGGGTTGACTCGCCTTGGGCAGACTTTAACATCGGCAAAAGTCCCTAATACGTCATCGCGTACATTGCAGACAACTTTGCAGTTTGTTGATGACCTGAAAATGAACCGGTCGAACCCCTGCTCCTTCAAAAAGCTGCTGGTATCAGAATAAATCACTGTGTCCAGCACAGAGCCCGACATCTGCCGCCAAATCTCCTCTTTTCCTCGATTGCCATGATTGTTAAAAAAAGTGTGGGAGATCGCTATGTGAGCTGTATGTTCGCACAGTCGATGTTCACCTATGAGCTCCCATTAACGATCGTGTAACAACACATTTGGTTTGTTAGAAAAAAAAAGAAAAAAAATTTGAAGGGGTGGCGGCTAGGATTTATAAATGTCCTAAATGAATGTAGAAGAAACACTGATGTTAGCATTCGTCTGTTAGCATCCGTGTTAGCATTAGTTGTTCATGTTTTTCTACATTTAAAGTAAAGTGAATGAACCAGAACTTTTCAGACGGTGTCGGCTGTTTCAGGAATACATTGTAAGTATGCTGTTCGTTAGCTTAGCATGAAGCTGTCTGGGACACATTTTTCAAAAAAAAAAAAAAAGTCAGAGAAAAACACAGAGTAGGTTTTTGTTTATTTTTATCTGGATTCGTTCAACTATGACACTAAGAAACCTTTTCTGTTCAACACCTCATGAGAATATAGATGTTTGATGCACTGTGGCTCAATCAGTTCAATTTAAAGCACTTACACAAACAGTTGTCGTTTTTGTTTGTTTTGTCTCTTTGCCGTCATAATGTGTAACAAATGATGACCAAAAAGCAGCAACAATGATAGTCAAAGTTTTCCTGAGCGCCTCTTAGACTCTTTTCCCCTGATCGCTGGTGATCACTCACACTCACAGAACCCGGGTTACATTAGTAACTTGTGTTTTTCGCTACTTCTAAAACACATGATTCTCAGCAGCAGGACGATTAAAGAGTCCTCACGTGGACTCGTTGTGAAGCCGTCGGTCTTAGGGGGGCGTCGCTGAGTTCAGGATCTGCTCCGAGGGTCTGAAGTGGTGCAGAGGGGCCCCCGTAGACTTCAGCCTCTCCTTACAGGTGTGCAGCATCCTGTCGTACTCCTGCAAACATCGGGACATCCACGCTGAGCTGCAGCGACGTGACCCAGAGCTCCAGAAACTACGGTGGGACAACTCACCTCACGCTGTCTGGCCACGTCCTCCTGTAAGACGGCGATGGTCCTCTGCTTAGACTCCAGGATCTCCTGCAAGGACAGGAAACCAGGGCAAGACCGGTTTCAGGTTCCTTCAGCTCAGTTACCAGTAGTTCATGCTGCTTGTTGCCAGTTTTAGTCATATTTCTACCTTATTTATCTTATTTTATTTAGTCTCTGTTTACTAGTGTCTATACTATAGTTACTTAGTATCTATATATTATAGTTATTTTTATTATTATATTATATATTATATATGTTATTATATATCTCTTATCAAAGCTGAGTTTCTATCACAAAAGTCAGAATGAATTTAAGTTTTGTTTTTTCTTGAAGAACCAAAGTTGACACACAGTTAAAAGTAAGAAGTTGTTGTGTTTGTCTGAATTTATTTTGGTATCTGATGCCTTCAGAGGAAACTGAGGACGGATCTCGTCTGGATAACACAACAGCTTCCAGCTCAAATTGCATCTAAAAATGACCAAACCTGAGTTTATTGTACCTTTTTTTTTCTAAGTGAATAAACAGGCGTTTCCAAACTGTGTCGTATGGACACGTTTGAATGAAAAGGCCACAACTTTTAAATGCTTTAACACACAGTCCTAATGTTGGGCTCCACTGAAAGGTGACACTCAGGGAGAATTATATTTTATAACTATTAGATCAACTGACACAGAGTTAGTGAAGTTAAATTTGAACTTATGCACAGACGTCCAGCTCCTTTAGCGCTGATCTGATCTAAGACACCGGCTCAGTCTGTGGATGAAAGACCAGACCAGAGGCTTCTCATTCTCATTGTCTCCTGAGGTTTTGTTGACGGGACAAAGCAGCTCTGCATTGGTTCAATGAGGAGTCGAGTTCAGCGGCCATTTAAAAATGAAACAACAGCAAAATTCACGTGTATTTTTTTGATAAAATACGAAGGTTGCGACGTATCTCCCGTTGAAGCAGCTCTTTGTGGATTTTTATGGAACTGAAAGTAGTTGTTGGACTGAAAACACAACTGAAATGAACAGTTTGGAGCCTTATTGATACAAACGGAGCATTTTGACCTGGATAATATTGATTGTTGGATCGACGTGAGGATTTTCTGGTTTCTCCTTTTTCCTGTTTTGAACACAACGTGTTGGTTTAATCCTGTAAAGGATTTTATCAGTGAAATCAGGAGACAATGAGCGTTTACTCAAACACAGCTCGTGCTCATATTTGTTAAGGGGTTGGGTCTTAATTTGACTAAATATATCAAACAATATCAACTCTTAATATTTCTGGAGACCTTGTGGATTCTACGTTTATCACCATCATCAACTCTGAGGGGAAACTCAACCAAACAAAACAACAAAACAAGCTCCATCCTCTTCCCCGACTCTACGCCCTGAGTTCAGTTCTCTCTGATCCTCCTCTGAGGATCTGCAAATAGTTCGTAACCTGTTAAGAACGAACCCGCTCGCTGCTCTGCGCTGTGAGCTGCTGTTAAACTCGTGTCGTTTTTATTATGCTGGTTATTAGACGTGAGAGTCTGACCTCCAGCCTGTTGGAGGCGCTGCTGCCCAGCGCCGGGTCGACGTTGGAGGCGGAGAGCGCGGCGCAGAGCTGAGCCTCCTTCCTCTCCAGCGTCTGGCTCAGAGCCTCCATCTTCCGCTCCAGCACCAGCTCCTTCATGCTGCTCCTCTGCTGGACGTCCAAGATGGCGTCCGTCTGCCTCCTCAGCAGCTCGTCGCGCTCACGCTCCATCTGAGCCGCACGGACACACAACACACACAGACACAATGAACACAGCGTGTGGTGTAGCACAAACAGTGGCAACAGCCAAACCACCACTACACAATCATTACAGTTTTCACAGTACGACAACAGCAACATGTGTCACACAGCAGCAACCATCACGTCTGTAACATTTACGGGGAATGTTTGTTGTGTTGTTATACGTTGTGTTGTTATGTGTTGTGTTGTTATACGTTGTGTTATTATACGTTGTGTTGTTATATGTTGTGTTGTTATACGTTGTGTTGTTATACGTTGTGTTGTTATGTGTTGTGTTGTTATATGTTGTGTTGTTATACGTTGTGTTGTTATACGTTGTTTTGTTATACGTTGTGTTGTTATACGTTGTGTTGTCATAGTGTGTGTATGTGTTGTGTGTTATAGTTGTGTTATTATACGTGTGTTGTATGTGTTGTGTGTAGGTTGTGTATCATGTTGTGTTTTAAGTTGTGTTACGTGTGTTGTCATACGTGTTTGTTATACGTGGTTATACGTTGTGTTGTTATACGTTGTGTTATTATACGTTGTGTTGTCATATGTTGTGTTGTTATGTGTTGTGTTGTTATACGTGTGTGTATACGTTGTGTGTTATGTGTTGTGTGATAGTTGTGTTATCATATGTTGTGTGTTTAGTGTGTTGTTTAGTGGTGTTATACGTGTTTGTATCTTAGTTGTAACGTTTGTGTAACGTGGTTGTCATATGTTGGTTGTTATGTGTGTGTTGTAATGTTGTGTTAATATGTTGTGTGTTTCGTTGTGTATAGTGTGTTATTATACGTTGTGTGTTATAGTGTTGTTATACGTGTTGTATAGTGTGTTATTATGTGTCATATTTGTTGTAACGTTGTGTTGTTATACGTTGTGTGTATAGTTGTGTTGTCAATGTTGTGTGTTATGTGTGTTATACGTTGGTGTTATACGTGTTTTGTATGTGTGTTATACTTGTGTATTATGTGTGTATAGTGTGTGTTAATGTTGTGGTATTATACGTTGTTGTATACGTTGTGTGTTATAAGTGTGTGTTATGGTGTGTTGATAGTTGTGTTTTATGTTGTTTGTAAGTGTTTTGTATACGTTTGTATGTTGTGTTGTCATGCGTTGTGTTGTTATTTTTAGGGGCGGAGGATGATGCTCCAGGTCTCAGGAAGTGTTTGTCTGCCAAGTTATTGTTTCTTATTATCATTTGTTGGAGAATAATTCTTTTTGTTTCACCAAAGCTCCCGATTTTCTCTAGTGAGGAGGTGGTGGTGGAGGAGGTGGAGGAGGAGGAGAAGAAGGAGGAGGTGGAGGAGAAGGAGGAGGTGGAGGAGGAAGAGGAGGAGGAGAAGAAGGAGGAGGTGGAGGTGGAGGAGAAGGAGGAGGAGAAGGAGGAGGTGGAGGAGAAGGAGGAGGTGGAGGAGGAGGAGAAGAAGGAGGAGGTGGAGGAGAAGGAGATGGGAGGAGGTGAGGTAGTGAAAGGGAGGGAGGAGTGTGGAGAAGGGTGGAGAGGAAGGACAAGAGGAGAGGAGGTGGTGGAGAGTGAAGAGGAAAGAGGAGGTGGAGGAAAGGAGGAGGAGAAGGGTGAGGAGAAAGGTGGAGTGGGAAAGGAGTAAAGGTGGAGGTGGAGATGGAGCAGAGGAGGAGGCCGGGGTGGGGTGGTAGGAGGAGTTGAGGTGAGGTGAAGGGAGGAGCAGGAGGGACGGGAAAGGAAGGGAGGGGGGAGAGGAGGAGGAGGAGGTTAAGGAGAGAGGAGGAGTCATGTAGAGTTGAGGTGGAGGAGGAGGGGAGGAGCTGAGAGGGTATATGTGGCTGTCTTGTTGAAGGCGTCCAGCAGCAGCTCCTGCTCCACCGTCAGGTCTCTGAGCTCCTTCTCAATCAGCTTCACCTGAGCTCGACTCACCTGTCGACACCAAATCAGATGCAACAAAACTACATGAAATAAAGGCTCAAGGAGTCAAACACACACAGGACAAAACAATACGAGAAAGAAATATATAAAGAATAAAAGCAGCCACAGTTTAACAGGTAAAAACAGCCTCAATGTTCATGTCATTCATTTATTTGGGACAGTTCACATTAACCAGCATCTGTTATATAGCAACAATGCTAATTAGCATCCTGACATTCTGGTCACATGACACTAAAACCTCCTCCTCTGTTCATTCATTCTAACCAACCAACCAGTGTGTGTGGTGATTTTTTCCCTGCGGTCCGTGAACTCACCACGGCCCGCGCCTTGGCCTCCTCGTGCTCCTGGAGGCGTCTCTGGAGTCGGGGCAGCTGGAGCCGAGCCTCGTTCAGAGCCTCCGTCAGACGCTGGTTCTCCTTCTGGGCGGCCGACAGCTCCTTCTCCGCTCGGCTCTGACGCTTCTGGGCCTCGGCCAGCTCCTCCTGCCGGGACCGGGACCGGGACCGGGACCGGGACCAGGACCAGGACCAGGACCGGTGAGATGAGGAGTCGTTCAGAGCCTTTAAATGTTTTAACCTGCAGCTTTAGACCAGGACACGTCTCCACCTCTCACCTTCAGCAGCTTCTGGTCCGACATCAGTTTGGCCTGAACTCCGGAGAAATACTCCTCGGCTCCTCGCAGAGCTCGGTCCTGATCCTCCACCAGAGCCTCCACGCGACTCCTCATCCTCTCCTCCACCTCCTCCACCTCCAGCCTGCGCCTCCTCTCCCCGGCCTCCTGGAGGGACTGGAGCTGCTGCTGGGACCGGACCTCCATCTCTACGGGGGGGAGGAGGAGGAGGGGGGGGAGGAGGAGAGGGGGGAGGAGTCAGTGGCTGTTTGACTCCTCGTATAAAACGTGGGTGGTGTGATCACCTGTGATCCTGCTCTGGTACTGGTTGGTCAGCTCCATCAGCTCCACCTGGTGTTTCTGGGACAGACAGACGATGCGTTCAGGGGCACGAACCAAATGTCGGACATTAGCCTCATTCACACAGGACTCGTTCTACCCAGAGCCGTATATTAGAGCGAGTCTGTCCAACTAATGAATGGAGCTGAGCTGTCCCTCTATGCTGATTGGCTCTGAGCTGGTCACGTGTTTCATGGGCGCCATGTTGGATACATCTGACCAATATTCACCCACAGAGAAGTGACAATAACAGAGAATAAAGTTGGATTAAAAGTTAAAATATGCCACAGTGCTCAGCCTACGGCTCCAGCACAGGATCAGGAAAACACGGAGGAAACTCAAAATCAGAGAAAGTTATGGAGCAGAAGATTAAAAGGAAGAACTGGATGTCAACTGGTTTCTCCCTATTATGTGATGAGGTAAATGTCAATGTCTCTGTTTGACGTTTGTTCGGATTTTATATAGAAAAATAAAGTCACACCATCATTAATGTGTCCTTGATCTCAAAAACACCCAACACCACTTTACACATGAATAAAGTTTGAAGTTAGCCTAGCCTTATGCTAACCTCATGCTAACCTTATGCTAACTAGTTATCTAGACTAAAGGCTTAGAAAAATAGCAGCTAGCGTCATATAAACTGTGAAACCATGTGTTCATGTCATTTATGTCCATGTAGACAAAAACATTTAACTTTAACTTTACCTCGGTTACTACTAAGTTATTATGGCTAACGTGCTAATGCTATAATGATATTACTAAATAACAGTAGTTTAATTTTCACTATTTCTGAGTATTTATAATTTTTCTGAGTAATTTGAACCTTTTAATTATGATGGATGAACACGGAGACTGAGGAGAAGGTAAACACAGCTCCTACAAAGCATTTTACAGGTTTATTTAAGATATTTAAAGGAAGTAAACGCTGGGATATTTAAGTGAGGACCTTTTACATGTTGACAGATTTTGGCAATTACATTTATAGGCCCGTTAATGGTGAAAATAGTGAAAATAAGACATTTATTTTAACATCCTCCCCATAGAGTTAAACTGTAGAATCTAACCTCTGATGTAGCAAACATGGCGCCCGTGTCTTGGCTTGACCAGACTCTCTAACATAGTTAAGATGGTCAGTGTCCCGCGGTCAGTGAAGGTCTCACCAGCTTCAGCTCCCTGATGGAGGCGTCGTTGTGGAGCTTCTTCTCCCTGAATTCAGACTGAACTCCTCCCAGGTCTCGACGCTGCCTCAGCTCGGACCTCCGGCTCTGGTCCTGGGTCAGCGAGGAGGAGGCCACCGCCTCCATCTTCACCTGGCAGGAGGAGGCGTGGTGCTCGGCCAGGACGCGCTTCAGCTTCTGTTTGTACACCTGAGGTCACATGACGGGGGGGGGGGGAGTGAATGATGGATGGATGGATGATGAAGGACGGGCAGGTCGATGACAGGTATGAGTGCAGCTCACCGTGATCTCCACCCGGTGGCGCTCCTCGGCCTCCTCCCGCTCCCTGCTGCGGTTCCTCAGCTGGGCCTCGGTCTCCTCCAGGTTCCTCTTGGACACCTCCCAGAAGGCCTGGATCTTGTCCCGCTCCAGCTGGAAGTAGCTGCGCTCCTCCCGCTCCCGGTCCAGCTCCTCTCGGAGGCGGATGATGTGCTCCTCCAGCTGCGGGCCACAGACAAACCGTAACCAGCCTCCGCACCACACCAGCCGTTAGCACCGGAGCTAGCCGCAGCTCTCACCTGGTCCTTGGACATCTCCTCCGTGGACACGCCGTCCACGACCGAGGATGTCTTCCCCTTCCCGGACTTCTTGCTCTTCTTCGGCGCCTGGACGCAGTTACCTCCATGTTAGCTCCCCGTTAGCTCCGCATTAGTTCTCCGTTAGCTAGCATGTTAGCTCAGCGCGGCTGACGGTTAAACGTACTAGGCCGTTCAGCCGGATGCTAAGCTAACATGCTAGTCAGCGACATTTTCTTAAAGTTGTAAAATAAAAGTTTGCTCACCATCGTTCTGCGCGGACTCTCAGGGGGATGCGGCGGAGAGAGAAGGGAGCTAGCGAGCTAACTAGCTAGCACAGTGAGGCAGCCGTAAACACGAGTCGCTGCCATGGCAACAAGGTCACATGATCCACCCTCACGTTGTACATTTCAGGAGCGAAGAAGAAAATCTGGTCATAGTTAAAATGTAAATGTTTTTGTTTCTTTATTCAAATTACTACATGTTGTATTTGTTTTTATATAGATATAGAATATATCTTATATTTTTTTCCTATGCTTTTCACTTTTGTTTTTTCACTAAATGAATAAAAGCAACGTACAGAAAAAGAAGGATGTATTTGCAATAATTAATTAAAATATACCACAACTTTTGTTTTTGTGCAGAAACAATAAAATGCAAGAGGAAGGTTTTCATTTACAGCACTCTTAAGAAGCACAAGTAAACGGAAAGATAAAACAAAGTAAGATTAAAGTAAAAATAAAATATAACGCCTACATAAAATAGAAAAAAAAAAGGTGTGAAACCCCACTGAGCTGATAAGCATAGTCACTGACATCATCATCCTTTGAATTGGCATAGGGTGGATCTAAAACAACTGATTCAGTGTTAAATTCAATACCAATTAAACGTTTTTATTTTATTTAAAGTGTTCAAACATTCTGCACAAGTAATCTGACTCATTTTTTAAACAGCTGATTGGACAAAACATTTTAAAGATCTTTTTTTTTATTGGCGAGAAAAATGGAAAAGTGACAAAGTGGGAGAAGAGACAAAAGACATAAGATTAGATACGAACATAAGGAAGGATGCGAATAATTACAAACTAATTCTAAATAGTTTGGACATGATAATAACATTAACATGGTTTTTAAAGATCATAAACGTCAAATAAACTTACATTCACGTTTTAAAACAACCTCAAATTCACACTGATTAAACAGAGTTATTACAAAATAAGACGAGGTCTGTAAAAACTACTTAAAATATTCAATTCATATAAAATATAAACAAACATCAGAAGACTCTAACAAATATCTGGAGATGAATCTAATCACTGTTCTGAACGCAAACATATCTTTGGGTTATTAATCACAGACTGTTTATAAATAAACATATCTCCGCTTCCTCTCATTGGCCACGGTATCAGATGCCCCGCCCACACTTCCTCCAGACTCATACGCTCAGTTAATACTATGCTCTGATCTACTTCCACCAGTTACACGGAAATGTTGGGTTATACGCTGCACCGGGAGCGGTTGGCATGGCAACGGGTGATTGGCATTATGTCACATCCTGTTACTATAGCGTCAAATAACTAAAAGGAAACTGAACCAAAAGGTTGACACTAGATCATTCACCAACGTTATATTAACTACCATCCTATTTAACGAGTTGTATTGTTTTAGGTTGTCTAAGGTGGAGCTTATGACCTGTACTGCAGCCAGCCACCAGGGGGAGCTCACTTTAAAGGAGGTCTTCCATGTTTCTGTACAGTCTATGGCCGTGATGGTTTCTCCACCAGATCAATGGTTGGTTCCCGTCTGTAGAGGATTCTGAGCTAGAGAGTAAACACAGTCTCCGTCCTGACCCAGCTTCTCTCCGATCTCCTCGTAAACCACCTCCACCGCAGCCTCCTCCACGTCGGCTTCTTTCTTGGCTGAGCAGAGTCTGTGGGTCACGACGGCCAACAGGACCAGAGCAGAACCTATCGCCACGCCGACAAGGATTTTCCACCAGTCGGAGGGTTGTTGGTTCTCTGTGTGGTCTGACTCAGAGTCTGGAACTGGGCTGTCGTCCTCCACGATGTTGGGATCTGTGGTGACCGTCAGATAAACCTGGTGTTTTCCGTTACACAGATACATCCTGGAATCAGAGGCCTTGACCTGAGAGATCACCAGGGCGTTGTTGGCGTTGGAGCTGTAGCGACGGTCGCTGCTTTTACTGACACCGTCTTGAAACAGAAGCTCTGGTTTGCCATTATCGTAACGAGTCCATGAGACATCTCCCTTCGCATCAGGACAGAGGAGTGTAGCTGTTGATCCCTGATTCACGACCAGCTCTATCACATCTGGTAAAAGACGACAATAAGACGTCAACAAGAGAATAAATCTGTAAAGGTCTTCTGTCTTTCAGGACATGGTAGAAATTAAAGAACAAACTGTAACTGAGACTCTACGAGCCATTTAATCTTGACTTCATTATTTATTTTATGTTCATGATAATATAAGTATTTATATTTGCACTGTTTATTTGAGTGGTTTTTGTAGATGGCGTACATTCTACTGCACAAGATAAGAAGTCATAGGTGTGCAGATAATTATAATACCTTATCATAATTAAAGGTAAAACCGATAATATAATTATAATACACACGCCTGTGGTAATGTTTCACTTAGCGTGTCCTGATTAACTCAGATGTCCTAACACGTTCTAGAGCGTTTCTTCAACATTTAGTTCCTGATTAAAACCTGAACTCCACCAGTCATCTAAAACTCACTGATATGTAACATAGACCCCTTCACACCTTGCAGAGGGCCGGGACGATACCGAGTAAGTACAGGGCTAGTATCGCCGATACCAATACCGATACCGATTCTTGAAACTTCACGATCACTGAAAAAACGAATTTTCCCTTTAGTTAGTTGATTATGGTTAAATACAGGACATTGTTTTAGGGAAATATGCCAGTTTTTCTTAACTAATTACAATATAAAACAATTTAACAATATAAAAATTAACAATTGTTTTAGGAAAAAGTCATTAATGCACAAATAAGAAAAAGGAACAATGTAACAAAAATATAAATATAATGTAAACAATACAACAAACAAGACACCTATGAAACAGATTACTGAATCCCTTTTCCACCTTTTCTGTTATTGACTGAGGATAAATGAGCCTCTATTCTCCAGATGAACTAAGTTTTAGACAAATGAAGAGTGAATCCTGGGATCTAGGACGGGTTTTCTTACCATTTGAGGCCAAACAGCAGCGTCCAGCGACGACTAAGACGAGCTTGTAGAGCAGCATGTCCTCTGCCTGCAGCCGCCGGTCTGAGGCAAAGCTTTAAAGAAGAAGCTACTGTTCTTCAAAAGAGGAACTCATGAATGTGGGTGGTTCATATTTTCCAAGAGACAAGTCAATAACAAAGACCCGAAACCGACTTCCCCAATGTTAACTCAGGACTAAATGACAGATAAGAGTTAGTCAGCTTAAAAATAAAAGTGTTATTAAAGGTTCGGAATTTAATGTTGGAAATAAAAAACACGTGTCTCTGGTTTTAACAACATCTTTATCACTCACTGCTGGTTTCACATTTTAACTTCCTGTCTTCACAACTGGTGTTTGAATTAAAACGTGTCTCCATTAATGTGTCCACAGACACGACTGGAGGTCTGATCTCTGTCTGTGTGTAAATAAGCAGCAGCGCCACCATGTGGTCAGCTGAATATTGTATCAGCTGATGTCTAATGGATCCCCACCTACAACTGGACCAGAACCAGGAACACAAGGAAGGAAGGAAGGACTAAAAAATGAAAGAAGGAAGCATCAGAGGAGACTTGGGGAGATGATCCAGATTTAGGAACAAGATAGAAAGTTGATCAGCCCTGGTCACTAGGTTTTCTTTAATCCACAATGGGACCAGGACTCATTGTGTGTTCACACTGACCAAAGGACTGAGGTCACATGGTCCCAGACCACCTCCACATGTGGACTGACACCAGATCAGTGTTCACACCTGGACTCTAGGAACCAGATCAGGACGGACGTTGATGTTCGGTCTGAACGAGGCCAAATATTAGAAAGAGGTTGACGTCAGTTTGTAAATGTTCTTGATGATAATTCTGTTCATATTTTGCTTATTTTACTAGACAATACTTTATAATAACATATTTTAATCTTGTTTTTGTTATTTTTATTTTTGTTTTTACGTAGTACTGTGACCGGTTGTGAAACTGTACTGGTTAACCCCATTGACCCCTGACCCTGATTCTGATTCTGATTCTGAAGTGACGCCTTCAAATGTGGAAGTAAGAGTCATAACTTTCTGCCATCTCAGCTAAACTTTATTCCAAGGAAAGTAATACAGGATACAAAACATTTTTAAATTAGATGTGCTATGTACAGAGCTACGACTTGTCGGTGTCTGTCGGCCGACTGATCTTCGACAAATCTCCGAACGACGCCGTGGCCGATCCTCGCTTCGCTGGTTTGGCCTGAAAGGAAAGAAACTGGAGTCACTAATGAGTCGGACCAGATGACGTTTACGACTTTTCCATCATGTAAGATTTAATTTAGGAGAAAAAAAAACTCTGGAGAAGTGAAGTGGGCGGGGCCACGCTGAACTAGTCTCAACCAATGGGAGCCACTGATCCGGATGATTGACACGTGACTCAAACATTTACCTGAAGGAAAAACCGTCCACCATTTTGGTTCCTACCTCCACATCCACTGTGTTGATAGCGACTTGGAGCAAGAAGAGCTGGCTCCGCCCACACACTAGACATGTTTATATGTTCAGTTTGGTTCACTGGGAAATATAAAAGATGGTTACCTAGGCAACTGTTAGCTACGTTTGGGCTAACATTGGGTAGTTTAGACTAATGATAGTTGGTGTAGGCTAACATTTGCTGGTTTAGGTTGATGATAGTTGGTTTAGGCTAATATTTGGTGGTTCAGGCTAATGATAGCTGGTTTCGGCTAACGTTGGTTAGCTTAGACTAATGATAGCTGGTTTAGGCTAACATTTAGTGGTTTACGCTAAAAATAGTTGGTTTAGGCTAATAATAGTTGGTTTAGGCTAATGTTGGTTAGCTTAGACTAAAGATAGCTAGTTTAGGCTAATGATAGTTGATGTAGACTAACAGTTGCTGGTTTAGGCTAACGTTGGTTAGCTTAGACTAAAGATAGCTAGTTTAGGCTAATGATAGTTGATGTAGGCTAACATTTGCTGGTTTAGGCTAACGTTGGTTAGCTTAGATTAATGATAGTTGGTTTATGCTACTTTTTGGTGGTTTAGGCTAATGATAGTTGGTGTAGGCTAATACTTGCTGTTTTAGGCTAACATTTAATGGTTTAGGCTAACGTTGGTTAGCTTAGATTAATGATAGCTGATTTAGATTCATGTTCACCAATGACCACGATTTTTTTGAGGAAGGCGGAGACAGAAAAAGTATGTTGTAGCTTGTATGTCACTATTTAATGTAACTTCAGTGGCCGCTGATCAGCAAAATAACCTCTGGAGTTTAAAGCTACCAACAAACACTCACTGACGAAACTGTTAAGATAAGTGTTTTTATTTAACGTCAGCTGCAGTCTAATGAAACATGGAGGCCGCATGGCTTCCCTTGGCCTCCAGGAGAAAACGCCACTGACCGGTGTAGGTTAACATTCTTTAAGCTAACATGACCTCCTCATCCACCATGCTAATAGCAGCTCGGAGCGTCAGGTGAACCCAGACGGAGGAAGAAGAGGAAGAAGACGTTTGCTAAACACGTGAACGGAGACTGGATCTTACCTGAGACTCATGAGGCTTCCAGCCAATCATGTAGAGGATCTCAAAGGTGGCGGGAAGGGAGCCGTCCTCGTTCCCATACATCTCTGAAACATTAACGGGAAGAGTTTAGAAAAACTTCAACTCTGCACTTTACAGGTTTAATGCTAACACCATCCATCCATCCATCCATCCATCCATCCATCCATCCATCCATCCATCCATCCAACCAACCAACCAACCATCCATCCATCCAACCAACCAACCAACCAACCATCCATCCATCCAACCAACCCAACAACCAACCAACCATCCATCCATCCAACCAACCATCCATCCATCCATCCATCCATCCATCCAACCAACCAACCAACCAACCAACCAACCATCCATCCATCTGATCTACTCATGCCCATTTTTGTGTCTCTTTCTGTCATTTCTTTGTGGTTGTTCACTTGTTTGTCGAGTGTTTATAATCATTCAGCATCAGCAGTTGGTTATTTTGTGTCTCTCTGGTCATTCGGTTTCATTTTATCATCACGATTTGGTTTGCGATTAATGTCACTTTCTTCACTTTTGAGCCACTCTCTGAACATCTGATCTCACCTGATCCATCTTTTAGTGCCCGTATTCACACCCGGTCTTAATTAATCTCAGTTTGTGTGTAAATCAGCTGGATCAGAACCAGGAACACATGGTTGTTGACTTGGAGACGTGATCCAGATTTAGGAACAGGATGGAAAGTGACTCACGCATTAAGTTCTTCTTTATTTTAAAAACAATGCTCATATTTATTTCCTGGTCTATTTCAGTCTGATGGTTCACTGGATGACGGCGATGATGAAAAATAGGCACAGGATAAGGTTTAATTAAAGAAACTGTAGAAAAGAGAAGTATCAGAAATGCAGCACAGTTATGAACAGACACCAGTAGGAACGTAAAGAGCCTCTTTCTACGTGTTCTTTAGGCGTCATGTTTTGATTCATTGTTTATTTTGCATATTGATTTGGTCATTTCGTGCCTTTGTGGTTGTCTGTCACCTCTGTGAGGTAGTTTTGGATAATTGTTAATCACCTTCTGGTTTTTGTGCCCATCTCTATGACTGTTTTATGTCTGTTGTTGGTCATTATATGAGTTTCTTTGATCCTCTGTATTCTTTGTTGTTTAATGGCCATTTGACAGCTCTGTGAGGTTGTTTATATGTGCTACTGGAGTCAGTTATACTAATTCTTGTGATCCTTTTGCATCACTTTTTGGTTGCTTTGTCTATTTTTTTGTCCTTTGTGTCACTTTTTGGTCTTTCTCTGGCATTATATGGACATTAGACATTGTTTTTGGGGGGTTTTGGTCTCTTTTTGTGTTGCTTTTGAGTCATTAAACATCACTTTCCTGGCCAATATTATATTGAGTCACTGATAATTGTCTGAATTTTCTGGAGATTTTTTGTTTGTTTTGTTGTTTGTCATTTTATATCTCTTTGTGGTGGTTAAGCGTCATTATCTGGTCATTAGGCACATTTATGTGATCATTTTATATCACTGAGATTGTTTTCTACCAGTTTGAGGTTGTTTTTAAGTCATGTTTTGTGCTTTTTATGCCCATTTTCTGGCTGTTTTGTGTCTCTGTGAGCAGCTGTGAAGCACTTTGTGGCTGTTTTTCACCAGTTTGAGGTTGTTTTGAATAATTTGTTTGGCTGTTTTGTGTCTTTGTGCGTGTTCTTTCAACGATCACGTCTCACAGAGCTTCTGGAAAAAGACTTTACTGTCCTTGTTTGCGTCTTTTGACAGCAGGTCTTACCTTTATAAATAGCTGCTGCCGCTAATATAGTGTCTCTGTGCAGCAACAATCTTCTGTTCCAGGCACAGTTGCTCTCACCCATACCTGCACAGCAACACAAGATTTCACCGATTCACATTTACCAGTTTATTAGGTACCTTATATAACCTTTAACCTTCAAATAAAGTGGAAGCTACACAACAACATCATCAGAACTCTTAAATCTCATGACTTTAATTCATAAGGGCATCAAACTCACTTTTCATTTGCCAACAGCTCACACAGTCTCCTCCTGAGACAATGAAACTCAGACTGAGTTTTAGTCGTGGCGAAGGTCAACATGCTAATCGTGGAGTTCCACAAGGCTCCGTCCTAGGACCACTTTCGCTTTATCTTTATCTCCACTCATAAAAACTTTATAGCCAATAAACACCTACTCTTCCTCTCATACTCTCGCTGTCGGTCTCCACAATGTACGACCACACAGGTTAAACTATTTTGTCCAAAACGTCAATCATGAAACTACTAATTATTAATTCTTTTACGTTTACCGACAACATACAATCGATTCCTTTCACCTTCAGGAGTAATTCCACATCTTGGTTGTTGATTTTGCTTTCTATCGTTCGTTGCCACCTTTATTTAGCTCATCAAAATAAAAAATAACAATGGTACTTTTGCATTAATTACTGACAGTGAACAGTTCGTACCTTGTAAATCTGTCATGACTTCCATGATTCCTGGATACTGGACCTGAACTTCGTCGACATCCTGCAGCAGAGACACAGAGAGACGAGGACATTTGTGAATGTGTCCAACAAATAAACTTTTTAAAGTCTTGGTTTCAACTCTAAAATCGACTATAACTGTTTCTACCTTTTAGCTACTGCTGATTTGAAGCTACTGCTTTCTCCCTTTGTCCATGACATTCACAACTTTTTAAATTGTTGACCTAAGCAGTTCACAATTCACAATTAATTTTGTTAATATAATATCTGTACATCAGATTAAGCTAATCATTTTTAGAGTATTAAGTGTTAAGTGTTAAATTATTAAACTGGTTGAGCGTACATCTCTTTATGCTAATTATCTAACCATTACTCTTAGCTTTTCAGCTAGCATCATGCTAAGCTAATATGGCTTATGAATGACTTTTAGTGGACAGCTAAATATTTATCACCATTTTTGAGCAGTTAAAGTTTGGTTAGTTACCTTTTACATTCACACATCCCTTTATGCTAGTTATCTCAACATACTTTTATCTTTTAAGCTATCCATTATGCTAAGCTAATTATAGTTTATGAATGACTTAAACAGCTAACATTTAAAACTGAGTAATGGTTATGTTTAACTTTTAAACTGTCCAGTCAGTAAGTTCTTAAAAGTGTAAATCTCTCCAAGGAAAACTATCACATTACTTTTAGCTATTAATGCTATCCATTATGCTAAGCTAACAGTGATACTTGCAGATCTAAGAATTTTTAAACTCAAACTTCAAACTTAATTAATGACGTGTCTGAGTCATCCAGGTAAATTAAAAAAAATCAAAGCTGAAACAAAGAGAAATGGACTTGAAGTGTTTCTTTAGACGCTTCATCCAAGTAGCTGAAATAAAGAACCGTTCATTGGAGACAGGATCAGAACTGATCCATTCAGTTCCAAGTTAGTTCCTGGGACCGTATTCTGTAAATAGTTTTAGAGAAAAAAAACAAAAACCCTGAGTTTACACACATTTCAAAGTTTCTTTTTATGTCATTTCTAATTCCACAGTCTTCACAGAGATTAGTTTCTATGATGAAGTCTATAAATGTGACCTTTATCACCAAAAGTGTATTTTTCTTCAGTTTTTAGGATGTTTTTAGATGATTTGAAATGATGCCTCGTACCTAGAAACCTCCTCACTAAGACCATTCCTCGTCCCTAAGATAAGACTCCTTTCTATCAGAGTCTCTCTCCTCCTCATTTAGA
>NC_061771.1:31193902-31212120 GCF_022458985.1 Mugil cephalus
TGAGATGATGAGATATGAGTGATATACTTTACAGCTTGTTCCAAAATACGGATCATCTCCCGAAGACAAATACGTCAAACTTGTTTGTCTTCTCCTTATTTGACAACATTAGCAGCACGGTGCTAATATTAGCATCCCTGAGTCAGAAGTAAAACATTTACAACAAATCTACTTAATGATCTGCTACATCAGACTCTGACAGACTCTAGTCATGTGACACCACCCACAGATAAAAGCCTCAACTCTCCAAAGGTCATTTAGATCTGAAGGAGGAGGAGGAAACATCTTAAAGAAACACAACCAGTCCAGAGCCTGTGGATGGTTTTGCCTCCAGATAAATCCTCTCCTCTTAGGCTACCGCACGTGGAGGACTAACCCACCCGCAGGCGAGGCCCAGGTCGATGGATCTGCTCCGGATGGCTCCTGCACACACATGTTGGACACCAGGTCAGTCCGGGTGAAAACAGAGGCCTCGTTAGCCTCGTTAGCCTCGTTAGCTTCGTTAGTTACCTGCTACGTTGAAGAGGGCCTGCAGGCCGGAGGAGCACTGCCTGTTGACGGTGTAGACGGGAACCGTCTCTGGAAATCCGCTGGAATGAAACGCGGTGATGAGAAAACAGCGTGACCGGGACGAGGGGTCAAGGGTCAAGGGTCGAGGGTTGATGGTGGCGTCGGACTCACCTGAGGAAGTGGGCGACTCTGGCCATGAGGGCGCCGGCTCCAGGCTGCAGCACGTTACCTGCAGACAAAGAAAGATCACTTCAGCATCCGCCTGGAAACATGGCAGAGTTTCTACCCACGATCTAAACCCAGGTCACCTGCAGGGGGTGGAGTTTATGCCTACACTGCAGCCTCCACACACAAGGGGGAGCTCTACTAGCTTCAGCTTCACATTAGCGGAGCATTTCCATGCTACATATTTATCTACAGTCCATGCTTTGGAACAGAGAGACAACACTGACGCCATCTGGTCAGACTGGGAACTACGACACCGTCCGTCCACTATCTCTAGATCAAAACACAGTGTCTCACCCACGCAGACGTCCCCCAGCTTGTGAGGGGACAGTCCGACATCTGTCAACACAGCGGACATCACGGCGCTGAGCAGCTCGTCGGGTTTGGTTTCCTGAAGTCACATTAATCTGGTCACATTCTCATCACTTAGGTTCACTTCGGCAAAGTTCGCGTCCTGGCTCTGAACTTCGGAAACTACCTTAAACGCTCCTCTCTTGGCCTTCCCGATGGCCGTCCTGCGTCCGTGGACCACAACCACGTCGTCCGCGGAGCTCCGCGCTGACCCGCACTCGGTCCCCCGTATGTCCCGCCGGTACTCCGCGGAGCCGCGGGGACACAGGTGTCCAGAAATGATCTTTAGTCTCTGCATGACAGCGACGGGACAGAGGACGCTATCGCCAGAGACGATTCAATACCGGAAGCAAACCGGAAACAAGCAGTCGCGCCACTTCCGTGTTTGAAAAACTCGGGAACGGGAAGCGCGCAGGTACAAAAAAGAGTGAACAACATTTTCCTCTAAAATTTCAGCTATAATTAAATAACAAACTTAATTCCATATAAAATGTTTTTTGTTATTTTATAACGAATATATTTGTAAAAGTAGGAGAAAAAAAAACTATTTTAGTATTAACTGAGTTAAGTTTGACATTCTATCTCCTAGTTTTATGATTTTAAAACAATTTAAAGAAATATAAAATATTATTAAGATAAAAAAAAATATCTAGATTTATCCAACGTATGACTAGGAAATTTCCCATATGTGGGATCTTATCTTACTTTTTTAACATGACTTTAAAACAAAGATGTCAAGTCAGTTTGCCTCTTGGTTGAAGATGAAAATAAAAATCTTATTTATTTTTTTGTTGTTCTAGTCTCATAGGTTTGACTTTTTATTTGATTTGCTTTTATTCGTTAATCAAATTCTTTCTCATAATTTTGACTGTTGGTTGATAAATTTTAACTCAGTACTTTTATCTCAACAATAAATGTCTCAAGAATTAAAAAAAAAAAAAAAAAAAATGAAAATGGACTAAACTAAATCAGACATGTTTATAATACACTGAATCTTTTATTTCCAAACTTGTCACAACAACGGCGACGACACCGATAAGGCCACTGACTCACTGCACATTCTGTCTGGAAAGAAAACAGGGAGAAAAAAAAGAAAATAGACGTTTTCTATAGAATCGGGTATAAAAACAGCTTTTCTTCCATTTTTAAAGAAGAAGAAGAAGAAGAAGAGTCTCACTGGAATATCTGACGTGAAGGAAAATGAAGGATACAAACATGACACAAGGTTATTTCCAAATAAAAACACAAGAGGAGAACTTTAAAGAACAACACACACACAAAAACTAAAAAAATAATAATAAAACAGGAATGTATTTTCAGCTGTGAGCGCTGACACAGCAGCTGGACAGGTGAAATATTCAAACTTTAGTGCTTCATGACGCTTTGAGAGTCCTTCAGTAACGACAGGAATGATTCACACACCAACGTTTTCTTTAAGGCAACAAACTGAAACCTGCTCCGGTTCCTAAGGAGCCTTCAGAGATGTGGCAGTGATAGTTTCTCAGTCCCGACAAAAAGACGTAAACAGGAAGTGGAACCAGGGAGTTAGAGCCGGTGTTTGTTCACAGTTTGGAACATTTCACTTAATTTCAGACAAACCTTAAAAACCTGAAGATTCCCAGGAACCTTCTGATGGTCGTTTACAGTTATTTTGCACATTTATGGCTGTTTTCTTCGTATGTGTTTCATCTTTTAGTGTTAACAACAGATTGTGGTGATGCTCTACATTAGTGGATCAATGCGTCGCTCGATCAGCGTCTTGTTTTTTTTTGACAGTAGCATGTGTTTGTCGACTCGTCTTTTCTCCGAGCTGCTGGAGGAACTCTTTGACTCGCCGGCGTCCTCCTCAGGCGTAGAAGATGAGCTCAGGGATCTGTCCTCCCTGGACCCCAGTGCCGTTGGTGCTGTCTGACGAGCACTGGAACTGGAAGGTGACTTTGCCGCACTGCACCTCCGTCATGCCCTCCTGGCCGAAGTAGCTGAGCTCGTTGCCGTCCAGCACCACGCTGGCCGTGTAGAAGGTGTCGGGCTCGATCTGAACCGGATACTCGAACCAGACGGGGAAGGTGTTGCTGGAGCCGTCCGAGAAGTACTTGATGATCCTCTGGGCCATCGGCACGCCCGGACGCTTCAGCTCGATCTTGGCGCTGTACTCGGCCGAGCCGCAGCTGGAGCCGTACAGGCCGAAGCCGGCGATGAAGACGCGCTTGTCCACGGCGAACTGGATGCTGTCGCAGCGGCCTCGGTACCGCCACTGGTTGCTCCTGTAGGCGCAAGACTGGAAGCGGTGGCAGCGCTGTGGCGCCAGGCCTTTACGAGGTTTGGTGCAGAACAAGAGCTCGGGCTTCTTGGCGGCGGTGAACCACAGGAAGATGTCGTTGGTCTCATTGAGCGTCAAAACGCCTGACTGCGCTGCGCCGTTGGCAAAGTCCTCCAGCGCCATGGCGGGGATCCGGATCAGGTAGATGGCCTTACCCAGGACCAGCCGCTTGTTCTCGATGGTCGGCGGCAGGTCTCGTCTCTGGCACTCGGCCTCGGCCCAGCTCAGCGCCGCCTCAAACACCACCATCTCCTTGGCGTTCAGCGTCTCCCGCCGCAGGATGCTCTCCAGCGTCTGGGCGTCGATGTCGCAGAAGCCCTCGGAGCGCAGCGCCAGCTCGGCCTGGGCGTCGATCACCTCCCAGCAGCGCTGCGTCAGGTCGGGCTCCTCGAACAGGCAGCTCTGAGACAGCAGCACGCAGGCGTTCTTGGCGCTAAGGCTGGTCTCCAGGAAGTTGACACAGGCCCGAGCCAGATGAGGCACGATGTACTTCTTGGCGGCGTAGAGGGTGGCGAGTACCGTGTCAGCGCAGAGGTCGATCTCATCGCAGTAGATGTACCTGAGGGGGAAAGACAGCAGCAAAAAGGTTTTACACCGACAAGAATATTCTTCATATTTCAACACCTGTTCCTGGTTGTGATCCAGTGGTAGGTAGAGATCCACTGCCGCTTATTTACACACAAATTGAGATCAGCCCTCGAGTGTTGGCTGGGGACGCATGTGGAGACACATTTTAATTAAACCGCTCGGTGGTGGGATTGAACTGCTTAGAAACGGTGGCTGAGAGGAGGGTGAAGGACAAAATCTGTGCAATATCGGACAATTCCTCTCACCCTGTGCACGATGATCCTCCGGCTGATGAGCAGCTCATTCAGCCAGAGGATCATCCCAAACCCGGAGCAGAACTGAACGCTTCAGACGCTCCTTCGTGTCCACTGCCATCACACTGTATAACAGCAGCTCTGGTCTCACTGAGCCCATATGTAGCATATTTACTCTGTCACTTTATCCACAACTGCTGTCACTTTGTGTACTGTACTTGTTGTCCCCTGTTGTCCCGTTTAATGTTGTTAACTGCCTGCTTTCTCTGTCCTATTTAATTTAAGTCTTTCTGGTCACTGTTGTGCTGCTGTAACATTTGAATTTCCCCAATGGGGATCAATAAAGTACTGTCTTCTCTTATCTTAGACCAGTTTTGAACACAGGAACTTAAAGATGGACAGGTGAGATCAGATGTTGGTGTGAGGACTGTTCCCCACGGTGGGACTAGAACCGACATACTTCAACATGGCCAGGAAGGACGGAGGTTCCACGTCCGGGATCCGGATCTCGTCCTGATCCTCGGCGAGTTCTCCGTAGAACATGGCGTGGAACACGGAGCTGCCCACGGCCAGAACGTACTGACGGAGACCAGAGGAAACAAGGATGACATTAAGAGACAAGGGTCAAACATAATAAAACGATTTAACATTTAATCCTTAAAACATTCGCGTGTTTATGTAGAAAAGCTTTACCGTCACTACAAAATAAACTTTCAACTTAGACCCCAGTTCTCTCGTTCGTTCGTTCCTTTCTTTCTTCTTTCTAACCAACTTGTATCCTTCCCAACAATAACGAATCAGAATTCCTCTTTGACTCCAGATGTTTGTCTCTACGCTGACGACTCTCTGATTTCTGTGAGCTGCTAAAAGCCGTAAACTGTTCAGGAAGTGAAACAAGCTCAGAACCACTTACCGAAACAGACTTTAAATCAACTAAACGGGATTCTCGTGAGCGCCTCTCTCACCTTGTGTCCCGGGACCCGCTGCGTCCCACCTGGAGGCCCAACCACAAAGTGAACGTCTGCCATCATCTCATTGTTGAACATGACTGAATTCCTGCAGAGAAGTCACCGAAGGCAGCGTCAGTCAGTAAGTCAGTTCAGCCCAGCGTCCAGACTGATGGACACAAAAACCTGAGACTCACCTCTCTCGGATGGTCGGGTACAGGCCCTGCCAGTTGCAGCAGCCCTGGGTGTTGTTGTTCGTCAGGTTCTGGTTCTGGTACTGTTGGATGGAGGCGGAGGGGACCAGCTTCTTGGTGGGAAACAGCTCAGCAGCCATTATCGTCCGGTCAAAGCTCAGGCCGGCTCATGGCAGCTCCCAGGTCCGGGCTGGAGTCTGGAGAGACACGGCTGCACATTCACACTCGGAACCAAAGTGCAGGAGAAATCTGAGGAGTTTCACTGCTAACGTTAGCCGAGCTAGCCGTACGCCGAAGGCTCATTCTCTCCGGTTGCTTTCCTGAACATGACATCGACTGAATTCAAAAACAGTTTGTCGACGAGATGAGTTAACAGTAAAAACATAAAACAAGACCAAAATTAAAAGCCAAGCCCGGAAATGTCTTCGAACTTTAGCATGTTTATGCTAGTTAGCAAGCAACCGTACTAGAGCTCCGTTGTTTTTTTCGGGTTAATTTCCGAACCGTGATGTGGTCTCTCGGTGCTTCTTACCTCCGTCTCCTGGGGGTATCCGGCTACACGGACGCGTTTCTGCTCATTTCTTCCCCTAAAAGCAGCGCTCGCTGGTGGATGAAGGAACCGGCGGAGCAGCTTTGTTTACCAGGACGATCCGTCTGGAGACCGAAGGCCCGACAGCCAATCAGAAGACAGGAACAACCGCGACACAAGCGGCGTCACTTCTTCTTCGTGGGTTTGAAAAGAAGTTGATAACATCGCTTAAAGGAAGATCTACGACCCCTATTATTATATTATATTATATTATATTATATTATATTATATTATATTATATTATATTATATTATATTATATTATATTATATTATATTATATTATATTATATTATAAAAACACTAGTAAAAATAAAGATTAAATAAGAATAAAATAATATAGAAAATATTGTAATCAAAAACCGTACAGAATAAATACATTACTATATCACTATTATTATGTTATTATATAATATATATAGATATTATTATTCGATTTATCAACTATACTTTTACTTTACCAATTGTATTGTACAATTTCACTTTAACTAATTGTATCATCTTATCATATAATTATGCATTTTTTACTAAGCTTAGTTTAACTAATCATTTATATTATATTTGTGTATGTGACAAATAAAAACCTTATCTATATTATATTATATTATATTATATTATATTATATTATATTATATTATATTATATTATAAAAATACTAGTAAAAAGAAAGATTAAATAAGAATAATATAGAAAATATTGTAATCAAAAACCGTACAGAATTATTACATTACTATATCACTATTATTATGTTATTGTATATTATATATACATATTATTATTCGATTTATCAACTATACTTTTACTTTACCAATTGTATTATACTATACAATTTCATTTTAACTAATTGTATCATATTATCATATAATTATGCATTTTTTACTAAGCTTAGTTTAACTAATCATTCATATTATATTTGTGTATGTGACAAATAAAAATCTAATCTATTTTATATTATATTATATTATATTATATTATATTATATTATATTAGAAAATTTCCATGTGCAACAAAAAAGTGACCTCTAAACCAGATACACAACATATTCCTTTATTGTTAAATCGGTCACGTTCCCATTTTGAAGACAAAAAGAACACCAGAGGAGCGTCTAGAATCTCTTCGATAGTTTCACTTTACACATTAAAGGACGGCAATAATTTACACGGCCGACTGGAGGAGCTGACCTTTGACCTGAAATAAACCTCGGATTAGTTTTAACATGAAAAGAAAATAAATTCACCTTTGTTTTGAACCAGACTCCCTTTAAAAATACTGCACGTCTGAGGTGAAACTCTCTAGTGTTTCTGAAGTAAAACGTTTCTTCCTTTCCTCAGGATGAAAACGCTCCATACGTGTTGGTGTATTAACAACAAATAGTGTGTTTTAGGGCGAATGAGGCAAATGGTGTCTGGGACTTTCTTTCCCGATCTTCACCAAGAACTAAAACTTTGAAGCTGCTCTGTTTTAAATCTGCTTCCTGTCGAGGTCTTATGTTGGAGGAGGACGATCTCACCAGACGTTAGGACCTAGTCTGAAGAGTTGGATGTGTCTAAACCACAGACTGTATAAATATGGAGGGGGTAACAGCTCCTCTAAAGTGAAGCCAAAGCAAGTAGAGCTCCCCCTGGTGGCTGGAGGCTGCAGTATAGATCATAAGCTCCACCTCCTCCATGTTAGTGGGCGGGACTTGGGCCAAACTAAAATACTAAAATACATGTCAAATACTTTTTTCTTTTTTGTTTCTGTCATTTTCGTAGTTAATATACTGTTGGTGAATGTTCAAGTGTCAAGTTTTGTATAAACTTCGTTTTAGTTATTTGACACTAATGGTGACCACCAGTTGCCATGACAACTGCTCCACAAAGTGCTGTGGGATTGTTAGAAAATAGAATTAGTTTGTGTTGGCCACATTTATATACAGTCTGTGGTGTAAACCAACCGATCACTTTTAACACTATGTTTTGGAAAAGCTGAATTTAAACCGTTGCCACTCATCACACAAATAGTTTCTGCCTACGAGGAGTCAGTCGATTTTCCTAGATATACATTTACGCTTTCTAATAAATAGATTCACTTCAACGCAGTGAAGTCACGTTCAGTATATGTGCTTCTTAAAACAACAGCAGATAAAACAAACGTCACTTTTCAAGAAAAGAATAAAATTAAATTAAAAAAAAAATATCTATCTGTATCTGTCACCAAACACAAAGAGTCTTTAAAAAAGCAACAACCAGGGATCGCTCTAAATCATAAGCGTTATACACAAAATACAGGATCTTCAGGCAGTCAGCGTAGAAAACAAATGTGAAGCTGGGTTATTTCACAACAGAACGAGCTACGTAGCATTAGCAACAACATCTCAAGGTCTTGGGTTTAATTTAGTCTTTTAAAGTTGTCATAAATAACTTTAATAAAAAAATAAACGAAACAAAAAAAGGAAAAGTTTTACTGCAGGTTTCAGCCGCAGCTCGTCAGGATTTCTAAATATAAATACACGACGACCAGCGGCAGAATATTTTACAGCCTTTAGGTCGTTTATTTTGTCCCTCCAGATGATCTTTGGAAAGAAGCTCGATGTTTCATCGGTGCAGTAAATTACCGCTGGGACGTGTTCAGACCTGAACAGACAGCAGCTGGTACAATACTCTACTGACCACATGATGGCGCTGCTTATTTACAACTGAGATCAGATCTCAAGTGCTGGCTGAGGATGCATGTAGAGACACATTTTAATTAATACCAGGTGTGAACACAGATACTGGGCAGGTGAGATCAGATGTTGACGTGAGGTCTGAACGAGGCCTTAGTGTTAACGATGCGACCGAACTCTGAATGGTTTCATTTCACAACCATACTCTAAAATAATCACAGCTAGTGGCAGGACTTCTAAAGGTCGTGACATATAATCAGTCCATGACCAAATCAGCTGATTCAGGAAAGAACTGCTCTTCGTTTTGTAGCTCCTCCTAGCTTCCAGCTAATACTACCTCTTCTGAGCTTCCTAGCCTCCCAGCTAACAACAGCTCCTCCTAGCCCCCCAGCTAACAGCAGCTCCTCCTAGCCCCCCAGCTAATAGCAGCACTTCTTAGCTTTCAAGCCTCCAAGCTCATCTGTGTTTCCAGTCTTCCCAGTTAATAGTAGCTCTTCTTAGCTTCCTAGCCTCCCAGCTAATAGTAGCTCCTTCAACTACAGTTTATTCATTCTCGACCATCACAGTTTTTTTTTTAAATAATGAGCTTGTGTCGACTTTAGAAACTGGTTTCTGCAGCTCTTTGAAAATTTCACACCTAACCACTAAATGTGACTGAATCTCTGTGGAAGGGGCTAACGTCACACTCGTCCACATCTGTTTTCCAGATTCAGGCTGAAATAAACCAGAAATAATCTTTAAAACTATTATTTTGAAACAGGTGTTCATGAGCTTCCTGTCACAACCTTTAACCTCCGTTTTCCTGTATGGACGTCGACAGGAAGTGATGAAAGTCGAACTGACGTCGGAGTTTGACGCCATCTTGAAGTGAAATCTGTTCTCTCGACGCTAATAATTAATGTAGTGAAGAAAAAAAGGCACGTCATCATGACAAACGTTTCAAAGCTGCTGACGGGAGAGTGTTCTGTGTTAGTGAAGAAACAGTTTGAAGAAAAAGATTTCAGTTTTAGGAGAATGTACCGAGCATTCCTGTTTGTTTTTTTGTTTTTCGTTTTTTTTTTTTTAATCTCCTGGCTCTTCCTTTATTTGTTTTTGCTGCTTTCAGAGGTTTGTTCGTTTTGTTTTTCGGACCCAGGCCAGCCGGAGTCCATGGGAGCGGGGCGGGGTTGAATCTTTGTCGCCTTCAGTTTTTCCAGTTTTCTGCTTCGTCAGCGGGTAAATAAAAACACACACCAGTCATACGAAGACCTTGGCGAGTGCATCGGCGCCGGCGCTGCCAATGTAGCACTTGGTGGGGTGGAACGCCACGTCGTGGATGGACTCCTCAAACTTCTTGCGGTGGGCGGTGAACTCCTGGATGCAGGTCTTACTCTCCATGTTCCACAGACGGATCGAGCAGTCGTGACCTGGGAGGGAAACAGAAAGGTGATAAAGATGGCTGCTGCCTCACTACGGTCTTCATTTATACTGGAAATGAAGCCCAAGCGTCAAAGAAACAGGATCGGCCATCTTGTTTCTACATCTGTGCATCTTTGTGATCTTCTCTCTGACCTTGGAAATGAATTTGTTCTTATGCATTCTGGTTGCTATGGAAGATCATTTATTACCACAGGGTCTGCGTATGTTTTGGTCATTGGATTTTAAGTTTAAAAAAGGATAAAGAAAAAAATTACAGTTTTTTTGATTTTCATTTTAAAATTCAAAAATTTAAATTTGATTTGAAGGCATTTTTTTTTTTTATCAGAGTTTGAGAATGGATAAACAAAACTTTAAAAATGGGTCGATTTTCATTCAAATAAAATCGTTAGCGCCTGTTTTTTCATATTGTGCGACTGGAAGTTACCGTTTTCAAAGTAAGGGCATGTATTATGATCAAGTTTCTGCCAGTACTTTCAGTTCTTACTTTAAATATCATAAAATTACAATCAATCAGTCAACCTGACCGGGACCCATGTATGTGATTCTACACAGGTATACGGGGACAGCACAATGCAGTTCAAAATTTAAAACCATCAACAGCTCTCTTGTTTATTATAAACAAGAGAGCTGTGCTTAATAACAGAACCTGAATAATAGTAGTGAATACATTCACTGGTGTACCTAATAAAGTGGATGGTTAGTATGGATAATAATATTTAATATTGATATTTATATTTAATATTTTTCTCAAAAGACTCATTGTTGCTTGAATCGTCAAACCCTGACAATAAACAGGCTTTAAAACCCTGAGATTTAAACATGTCTGAGGCTCATGTGTTCATAATCTGACAACATGTGGACGAATACTTACTTCCAGACATGAGGTACAGTCCGTTTGGATCCACAGCAAGACTGGTGACCGAGTCCAGATGGGCGACCATTGAGTGGATGAGTTTACCTTCAGTTTGAAACACATTTCAAGAGTCAAAAAAACAAAAACAAAGGATGAAACCAGAAACTCAGTGAGTCCTGGAGAAAGGCCTTTGTTTAAAACGGTTGGGTCACTCGTACCTGTGTTATTGTCAAAGAACTGGATGTGTCGGTCCTCCTGAGCAGTGATGGTGATCGGCAACGTGGGATGACTCAGTACTTTGTTGATCTTGCAGGGAGCTTCTGTAATGAGGCGAGGTGAGAACGACAACATTAGCATGCAGACTAAGGTTCTCTGTGAAGATTCTCAGTTGTCCGGGTTGTGGTAAAAATTAAAGAACAAGCTGAAATAAAGACAACTGGACTCTTGAAGATGTTTCATCGAAGTCTTCAGTAATAAATGTTGTATAAATGTATTTATTAGACTCTACTCATGTGAGTTTTTGGTGAACTACCACCCACAGATGTTCCTCATAAAAACTTAAAGTCTTCACCAGTCATTTAGACCTGAAGACTTGGAAGAAACGTCTTAATTAATTATACTCTGTGCTCTACTTCCATCTGCTACAAGGAAATGTTGGATTATACCCTGAACTTATTATTAAAAATTGCTTATACAACCCTCACAGTGCCACAGGACGGCTTTACGGAGCGGTTGGCATGGCAACTGATATTAGCCAGTATGTCTCATCCTGTTTCTATAGTGATAAATATCTATACTAAAACGAAGTTTTTACAAAATATTATATTAACTATCTAAAATGACAGAAACCATCCCTGAAAAAAATTATTTGACGTCTATTTTAGATATTCAGTTTCACTCAATTCCCGCCCACTAACACAGAGGGGGTGGATCTTATGAAATATACTGCAGTCTCCAGCCACCCTCTCCAGAGGGGGAGCTCTACTTGCTTTGGCTTCACTTTAGACGAGGACATCCACCGTTCATATTTATACAGATTATAACAGGTGTTGTTGCTGGTTTTGGTTTTATGGTCGTACCTGGTGGTCCGGCAGACTCTAGCTTTAGGATGAGCTGCTGCGTCTCCATGTTGAAGAGTCCGATGTGTCCGGTGGTGAAAGACGTCACCATGTGTGCCGGCTCGCTGCTCACGAGGTCCACCGAAGTCGGGACTCCGAGATCTAGAGCAAGATGTTTAGGCAAATCATATTTCTCATATTATACTGTTTAGGACAATTAAATGGGTAGCATTATCATAATACTGTCACATAGCTGCTAATGTTATATTGTTTAGGCTAATGTTAGATTATGCTAACATGACAACCTGAATCTTGTTATTTTTTAGGTTAATAAAGTCTTTCTCAGGCTACTTTTAGGTTGTTTAGGCTAACATAGCTGTTCACACTCATATACTATGTGTATGAAGACTTTGAAGGAATTCATGCTGAACATTTTGATCTGTCGTACACCGATTTAGTCAAGAATTAAAATTCCTCTTTAACTCGGACAGGTAAAGGTTATTTTTGGATTATGAAAACATGTGTACCGTTTGGAAGAAGGAACATGACGGGCTTCATAGACACCACTTGATTACTCTTGTCTGAGAAAGTTACAGATCATCCTTTACGTCTTCATGTTTAACTGATTTGTTCAATCTGGCTTCACAGACAAAACAAAGCTGGGTGTCATCTGCATAGCGACAAACGTCTCTGCAGTTTTTCCTAATAATAGTGGATACAGGAAGGATGTATAATGTGGAAGGTTGTGGTTCTAGTAAAGAACCCTGAGGGACTCCATGAGTAACTGTATAATAAGTGGAAGAGTCATTGTTGATAGATTTAAAATTAAATAAAATAAACTTTGGATATCTACTAAAACACCGGGGCTTGGATTAGGTTTTTCAAATTGACTGTTTGAAACTCGACAGACATTACTGATGACCATCAGCATCATAGTTGTTCCAAAAAAGAAAGAAATGATTTGGGATAGAAAGCTTTTATGTTTTTGGCACCAGATGCTTGGAATAAGCTTCAGTCTGAACTCCATCTATGAAAACTCATATCTGTGACTGAATTTAAAGTTCTGGTGAAAACAGTGTAATCCAGCCTTTCTGTATGCAAGTGTTTTAATTAAAGTATGTTCTTATCTAACTAATTTCTTTGTTGTTTGTCTATATCTTTTAATTCTGTAACTGTGTTGCTGCTATCTTGGCCAGGTGTCGCTCGTAAATGAGAACCCCGATATGAACTAACCTGGTTCAATAAATGCTATGAAATAATCATCCAGACGTATTTCTCACCTCCCCCTTCATTGAAAACGGCGAGGGATGGCGAAGTGTCGGCGGCGCTCCAGAGCCGGACTGTACCATCGGCTGAGCAGGAGAGGAGGCGGCGGTGAGCTGAGCTGTAGACGAGACCCCACACTGAGTCTGTGTGACCGCACAGCGCCCCCCGCAGGACAGAGGGCTCTGCAGCAACAAGGAAGAAAAACTATTCACACCTGTGTTATGGAATAAAGAAAACTAGATGGAGCGAGTTAAAAACATTAATTTTCTTGGGATGAACTGGAATGTACCATATGAGTCGTAAGGGTCAATGTTGGGGTTGGGGGTGTTCCAGCTCTGAATGGTACCGTCCACCCCCCCACTGAAGCACTGTTCACCACTAGAGCTCATGGTGACACACAGGACAGCACCACTGCACAGGACAGGCAAAATATGTTAATTTAACCCAAAAATATATAAAATGACAACAAGAAGAAACATCTTCTGTTTCTTTCAAGCTTTAAAATTACTTTCTTCACCCATGTGATTAAATTAAAACAGACCTTCAAAAAGCTTCTTCAGACTTGACATGTCCAGTGACTAAACTCCACTATGTAAAATACTGTGGCAACATACTGAAATATATATACTACTAGGTACACTAGTGAAAACAGTCCTGCTCTAAATCTCGTCTTCATGAAGGTTTTCAGAAGTAGTTTCAAATATTTAATTTACATGTTGTTATAATATGTTTTTTATTTTGCAGCCCTGACAAAAGGTAAAGAACTGACAGAAAAATCGACATAATATTAGATGTAAAAATAAGAGGACATTTAATAGAGCCTTGTGGAACTCCGAGAAATAGAAATCATTCAATGTTTCAACCTGCAAACACTTTACAGAGCTGTCAGTTTTTAGGTTGATTTTCAGGTAGAATTGAATCAAAACAGTGATTCAGAACATTTTATTTAATTTTAATTGAAAACTGTACTTCAAGAATTACTTTAAGAACTCAACTCACGGACTGGAAAGTTTAGTTTGGTATTTTCTAACTAATTATCTTTAGTGCTGAGAAAACTTTTCTCATTTACAAGTAAACGTAAACTCACCTGTGAGCTCTGAATGTGTAGATGGGCTCCACATCTAAAGCAGCACACCTGGAGGAATAAAGCAGAGAGCTGAGAAAGCAAGTAGTGACAAATCTAACACAACTCTAGGAGTTCTAACTGGACGATTAGATATCAGAACCCTGCAGCATCAAAGTAAATGTAGGTCTGCACTGAAGCTGGTGGTCAAATAATTCATTTTGACACCATACCATCGTCCAAGATAAACAGTCTCAATAACACCAATTGACTGAGGACAGTCTGATTAAGAAAATCTGAATGAAGTCTCACTTTTTGGCAGGTGCTGTCTTCTGGAGGTTCCACAGTTTGAGGGTGTGGTCCTCGGAGGCAGTGACCAGGATTGGCTCCACCGGATGGAAGGCCAGACTCCGGACCGAGTCAAAATGGCTACGCAGGGTAAACTTCGGGTTCCAAGTTTTCCTCAGAGCGTCTTTGTTATTGGTAATCTGAAGGAGGAGCAATTCAGTTTTGGTTTCTAGCTAACAAGCTAGATTAACAGAGAATGTAAGTAGAAAGTAGTACTACAGATAATAACACAACACAACCATCATGTGGTAAAAGTTAGCTTAGCATGGATATGTAGCATGCCTTGGAGACTGGTTTCCCTGGGGAGTAACATGTGTCAAAAACAGTCATATAGAGGAAATATCAGTATTTTTATGGATTTTCTAATGTGCACAATGGTAGAATTTGATGATGTACAGACTAAATAAAATGTTCAAGGTTTGAATTGTGTGTACATTTCGTCCTTTAGTGGAAATCAGTAGTGTTTTGTAGCCAGATTTGCCTAAACATTTGGTTTTATCTAAATGTCCAGAGGTTCTATTTTTACTAAAAGTGCATTATAACTTGGTGCTATAAAGATTAACTATGGACCAGAGTTGCTAGCGATGCTCTGCTTTACTCACGTCGTACGCCATGCTTTCTGCATCATTGGTGACCGTCAGTCCGGCCAGTTCTCCAAGTCCAAGCTCGTTAGAAACCGCCTCGTCCACTCTGCCCAGGATGAAGGACTTCCCAGACGACGGCAGGAAGGTCATCGGCTCTGCAGGAGGAAACACCGAGTGTGAACATTCACATTTTATTAGAGTTGATTAATGGACGGAGGAAGAAAGGCAGGTTACCGTCTTCAGAGCGTCCGACTTCGTGCTCATTGGCCCTGGGTACGATGGGCCGGGACGGGGGTGTCACGGGCGGCTGCATGGACGGGAGCTCATCAGCGTCCCGCAGGGTAGCCAACATGTCCTGGAGCTTAGACCGGTTTGGTCCTGGAGCGAGAGAAGGAAACAATGACACAGCGTCGGAAAAAATACGGTTAAAACGTGTTTGGGATTTGAAGTGTATAAAATCTGAAAGCATTAGAGATGGAGAAGAACCAGCAGCTCTGCAAGATATCAAGATATCTGCAAGATATCATGAGATGAAAACAAACACAACCAAAACCATGACGGAAATGAGGAGCTGGAATGTATCTGTGAAATTCACCAACACGTAAAGCATGAAGAAACAAACACAAAAGTGAGACTATTCCATCACAATGTGTTTGACTTGGGACTTCTAGATAGGTTCAGAGAGTAGAGGAAGTCAATGGCAAGACTAGATGGCAAAAAAAGGAGACAAACGTCCTGAGAGACCACAAACTTGAAGGTCATTTCATTCATTTGACTGTCTGTAGTCAGTGGTATGTTAAAATATAAAGAAGACCTCCTGGACTAGACTATAGACATCTGAAGGTGTTGGTGACAGACTCCTGCCTCCTCCTGGTATGAAGAGTTGTTTCCTTTCAGATGCAGAACGTATGTACGTAGTCTTTGTGGCGTATTCAAGTGCAACACTTGTTGGTGCAGACAAAGGAAACATCTCAGTCGGCCTTTGGTAGTTCTCGTGGTGACTGATTGGTGTCTTTGGGGCCTAAGGCCTAAAAGTTAGAGTCACTGTGGATCAGATCTGTTCCTCCGACACTTCCTGGTCTGTGCTTGCTCCTCTTCGTTCATCAATGCAGACTAGAGAGTTTCAGAGAAGCTCCAAACCAGAAGTTCAGACAGAATGATCTCGCCCCTGGGCACCATTCACACCTGTGCACTCGGTAGTTTGTGACTTGACGACTTCGATACTGAAGAACTGAAGACTCTGGAGGATATAGGACGGTCATTCTGGAATACGAAAGAGCGGCATATTTGATGACGCCAATGAGATGCATTCAGGGAAACCTGGCTGCATCAGTAAAAGAGAACAAAACAGGCGGGCCGAGAACACGTCCAGATATTTCAACTGGACTTGGTCCTTTGGGAAGCTAGAAGGAGGTTTAACTTATGTTTGAGACACCACGGGAAACACGGCGCTGAGTTTGAGAATAAAAGGCAAAATAAAAAGTGGACAGAGAGATTTTTAAAGTTTACGCAGCTTCAGTCCAACACAAACAAGCTTTAAAAATGAAATAGTAAGAGAGATAGAGATGAGGCAAAGCAAAGAGAGACGATGATGACCAGGGGTTCCTGGGATGGAGGAAAAGACTCAAAAACTCAAAACCATGAGCGTCAAAAAAAGAAGAAAAACAAAAAGAGTGAAGACAGAGGATGGAGCAAAGGCCTGGTGCAGGACTTACTCTTCACCCCCTTCTTGCCCTTGCGCTCCTTCCTGTACTGCTCCTTGAGCTGGGCAATAAGTCCCTGGTCCACGTCCCAGGACAGTTCACCCAGGGGGGGCTGCTCTTCCTTCTCTAGAGGCCGCCAGGAGGAAGAAGTGGTAAAAGTTCATGTCCAGTAATTCTGACAAAACCTTTTTCCATCACAAACACTTCTACAGGACACTGTCTTCTCATATTACTCATTTATATATTTTAAATTCCTTCTAAAAACTCACTATTATTCTTTGGCATTCGATTAATTTTAAGAGCTGCTGTTTTTGTTGTGACTTTTACTGTTAACGTCTCCACATATATTATTAGCATAATTTGTTTTACTTCCTATTTAATGAATTTTCCTAGTTTAATGGGGAGACTGACACGGACACTGGCCCCAACATAATATATATTATTATTAATTATAATAGTTGTGATAATATTTCTTCATACCAAATGTTAAAGAGAAACAGAGGAATATATAATATATAAAGACACATAGATGGATATGTGGGATGAGGAGGGGGGTTGTTTTTATTTAAAGAGCTATTTGTGTAGTCAACAGGCAAACATAACCTGACACACAACTTGGAATTTGTTTTTTTAATTGTAATAATTTTTAAATCAAATTGACCCCAACGATAAAAAGTGTTAATCTAGTATTTTTTTTTCTTACCTCTCCCTTGTCCTCAATTTTGTTTTGACTGTGTGTTTTATGTTTTTATGTGTTGTTTCATGCCTCGACTGCTGCCTTGGTAAACATTTGTTAAATGTGCTTAGTAAAAATAAATTACATTGGCAAAGAAAGGCACCGAACCTGAATTAAAAACGGTTTATGTCGCCTCCTATGGGCAACATCTTCAAGAAGCCCAGTCACTCTGTGGTTGTCCCAGTTTAGCTTTATTAATTTGTCTTTGTGGGTGTGAACCATTTAATTTAAAGGTTTTGTTCAACTTTGCGGAGGCCTTCAACACCTGAAACAAGGATACGAATAAACTACAGATGGATTAGGGTTGATACCGGAGGGAAGAAACAAAGAAGAGATGTCGTCATTAGCTCCTGGGAGGAGTGGAGGTAAAATAATAACAATAAAAGAATAAACAAAACTTTGCGATATGACAGATGTGTTTCCTAACAAAGCCAAAGCCAGACTGCTCTAACTGATCTTATTACAACAGAAGAGGAACAACGGAGGCTCGTTTCACACGTTAAAACTGTATCCGCACATTAAAATGTTCTGTCTTTTCTTCTCGTTTTTTTAACACCGTGACAACAGAGGATGTGTGGAGAGACTG